>NW_027307795.1:67500-80000 GCF_047496885.1 Scyliorhinus torazame
TGGATGAATGGATAGATGGATGAATGGATGGATGGATCCCATCAACCAGTCCCAGGACTGACTGATTGACTGGATGGATGGGTGGATGAATGGATGGATGGATGGATCCCATCAACCAGTCCCAGGACTGACTGACTGACTGACTGACTGGATGAATTGATGGATGGATGGATGGATGGATGGATCCCATCAACCAGACCCAGGACTGACTGACTGACTGACTGACTGGATGATTGGATGCAGTGTGGATGGATGGGTGGATGGACTGACGGAGTGACTGGATGGATGGATGGATGGATGGATGGATGGATCCCATGAACCATTCCCAGGACTGACTAACTGACTGGATGGATGGATCGATGGATAGATGGGTGGATCCCATCAACCATTCCCAGGACTGACTGGCTGACTGGATGGATGGATGGATGGATGAATGGATGGATGAATGGATGGATGGAAGGATGGATGGATGGCTGGATGGATGGGTGGATGGAGGGATGGATGGATGGAGGGATGGATGGATGGATGGATGGATGGATGGATGGATGGATGGATGGATGGAAGGATGGATGGATGGATGGATGGGTGGATGGAGGGATGGATGGATGGATGGATGGATGGACGGGCGGACGGACGGACGTGTGGATGGATGGATGGATACCTATTAGGAAATGATTAGAAACAGTTTTGGTTGGGATCTCCTCAGAGGTCTGTGTGCAAACCTACTCACTGACCTTCCGTAATGAATGTTTTCAGTCTGTCCGCTGCGATGGTTTGCGAAAGATGTGTCTTCACAGGAGAGGACAGAGGCATTTGTCCTGTCTATGATCATGTTAATTCAGGGCACAGCAACAGATCTACACTGTCACCATTAAACACTCCCAGGACAGGTACAGCAAGGGGTTTGATACAGAATAAAGCTCCCTCTACACAGTCCCCATCAAACACTCCCAGGACTGGTACAGCACAGGGCTAGATACAGAGTAAAGCTCCCTCTACACTGTCTCCATCAAACACCCCCAGGACAGGTACAGCACGGGGTTAGATACAGAGTAAAGCTCCCGCTACACTGTCCCCATTAAACACTCCCAGGACAGGTACAGCACGGGGCTAGATACAGAGTATAGCTCCCTCTACACTGTCCCCATCAAACACTCCCAGGACAGATACAGCACGGGGCTAGATACAGAGTAAAGCTCCCTCTACACTGTCTCCATCAAACACTCCCAGGACAGGTACAGCACGGGGTTAGATACAGAGTAAAGCTCCCGCTACACTGTCCCCATCAAACACTCCCAGGACAGGTACAGCACGGGGTTAGGTACAGAGTAAAGCTCTCTCCACACTGTCCCCATTAAACACTCCCAGTACAGGTACATCACGGGGGTAGATACAGAGTAAAGCTCCCTCTACAATGTCCCCATCAAACACTCCCAGAACAGGTACAGCACGAGGCTAGATACAGATTAAAGTTCCCACTACACTATCTCCATCAAACACTCCCAAGACAGGTACAGCATGGGGTTAGATACAGAGTACAGCTCTCTCTACACTTTCCTCCATCAAACACTCCCAGGACAGGTGCAGTATGGGGTTAGATCCAGAGTAAAGCTCCCTCTACACTCCCCACCAAACACTCCCAAGACAGGTACAGCACAGGGTTAGATACAGAGTAAAGCTCCCTCTACACTGTCCCCATCAAACACTCCCACGACAGGTACAGCACGGGACTAGATACAGAGAAAAGCTCCCTCTACACTGTCCCCATCAAACACTCCCAGGACAGGTACAGCACGGTGTGAGGTACAGAGTAAATCTCCCTCTACACTGTCCCCATCAAACACTCCCAGGACAGGTACAGCACGGGGTTAGATACAGAGTAAAGCTCCCGCTACACTGTCCCCATCAAACAGTCCCAGGACAGGTACAGCACGGGGTTAGATACAGAGTAAAACTCCCTCTACACTGACTCCATCAAACAGTCCCAGGACAGGTACAGCACGGGGTTAGATACAGAGTAAAGCTCCCTCTACACTGTCCCCATCAAACACTCCCAGGCCAGGTACAGCACGGGGTTAGATACAGAGTAAAGCTCCCTCTACACTGTCCCCATCAAACACTCCCAGGACAGGTACAGCACAGGGTTAGATACGGAGTAAAGCTCCCTCTACACTGTCCCCATCAAACACTCCCAGGACAGGTATATAGGAACAGGAGTTGGCCATTCAGCCTATCGAACTTTCCCGAGCGACTAGACCGTCTCAATTTCGATGAATCAAGAACCTGTTTTAATTTTCCGACAAAAAACGCTGAATCAATTTAATTCCTGGCAGCATCAGTAGCTGTAAATGCTGCTGTACACTCTGTCTGAAATATTACTGCATTAGAGAATGGCATTGGGAATATTAGCTTGTAATATATAACCGTTCACATCCATATCGCTATTGAGAACACATTAGCTCCTTTCCCAGTGATCACTGCAGATGTCCCCGTCACTGTTTATACTATAAGCTCTTGTCCCAGTTGATATAACATTATGCCATGTTGATGTGGACATTTGTACATGTTTGAGAGCTCACAATGAGACACACACAAAATATACAATATCAATTATTATTCTGAAGCAATTGATTAAATCACCCCTTAATCTAAATTCCATTGTTTCAGAGTAAAGCTTCATCTACACTGTCCATCAAACACCCACAACCCAAATACTGTCTGGGGTTAAAAACAGAGTCAAAATCCCTCTGAATCAAGGAATTTTTCATTCAGGGTTTTTATTTTTACTATTTGGAAATACAGAACTCAATTTGCACACAATCCCAGGGTGGACTCTTGCTTATTTCAATCATGAGCTCAGCGCTTCATATTCAAACATGAAGTTTAAGCTCCAATTACAGGTGCCTGCTTGTCTCTGTCTGTGTATTCGCTGTTCCTGCTGCTTTGTCACTTGTCTGAAGTTTTTGAATAATCGGCCTTGGTTAATCAGTCCTTTCTCTCAGCACATGGAAGTTGTGAACATTCAAGCCTCACAATCTGCTGTAGTTAACAAACTACTGCATGCTTTGAAAATCAATCGATTTCCTATCCTAAATAGATCTCACACATTTCCATAATGCAGGAATGTCTCAATCAAACTTCAGTTCCCATACACTTGTTAACACTTGACTGCAAAAGGTAAATTCCACTGAGAGATTCCGAAAGCTGCCACAGAAGACACAGGTTATATTAAATTTTGAAACAGAACTATTTTAACTGATGCCTCAATCCTATCACACAGAAATGTTGCACGTTTTGAACTTCCACTGTTTCCAGCTTCTCATCATTTAGAAAGAACACGGTTCTATCCTTTCCAAGTCAAAAGTACAGCATCTTATATTTCCCTACACTGAAACACGTCCACCAGTTGTGTCCACTTACAAAACATTCATATCTCTCTGCAATTTGATGTTTTCAGCTATGCTGCTTACAATGCTGTGTAATGTTTGGTGTCGTTGGCAAACTAGGATGTGTAGCATTCTATCAAATTGTCTTAAATGACTAAGATATTCAGTAAACCTCTGTGTGTGTGCATGCGTGTGTGTGCTCGTGTGTGTATCTGTGAGTGTGTGTGTTTGCATTTAAGTCTCAAAGGAACATAGGGGCAGGTGCAGTCCATTCAGCCCATCGAACCGGACCCACCATTCAAACAGATCTTGGCAAGCCCAGACTCACGCACACTCACACACTCATTGCTATGTTACTACACACAGTCGACTTGTGTCTGGAACATGCTCAATGATTGAGCTTCCACAGCCCTCTGGAATAGTATAACAAAGATTCCCAATGTCCGACAGAGTGAAGCTCCCTCTACACTGTCCCCATCAACATTTCCACGACAGGTCCAGCACAGGCTAGATACAGAGTAAAGCTCTCTCTACAATGTCCCCATCAAACACTCCCAGGACAGGTACAGCACGGGGTTAGATACAGAGTAAAGCTCTCTCTACACTGTCCCCATCAAACACTCCCAGGACTGGTACAGCACAGGCTAGATACAGAGTAAAGCTCTCTCTACACTGTCCCCATCAAACACTTCCAGGACAGGAACAGCACGGGGTTAGATACAGAGTAAAGCTCTCTCTACACTGTCCCCATCAAACACTTCCAGGACAGGTACAGCACAGGGTGAGATACAGAGTAAAGCTCTCTCTACACTGTCCCCATCAAACACTTCCAGGACAGGTACAGCACGGGGTTAGATACAGAGTAAAGCTCTCTCTACACTGTCCCCATCAAACACTTCCAGGACAGGTACAGCACTGGATTGTATACAGAGTAAAGCTCCTTCTACACTGTCCCCATCAAACATTTCCACAACAGGTACAGCACAGTCTAGATACAGAGTAAAGCTCTCTCTACACTGTCCCCATCAACACATCCAGGACAGGTACAGCACGGGGTTAGATACAGAGTAAAGCTCCCTCTACACTGTCCCCATCAAATCGACCGTCTCAGGATTCTAGCTTGTGTAAAATCGCACTTTCTAACACATGTAACTGGGCCGTGACTGCACACAGCAGACCCCCACCCCCAGACCCTCTCTTTTCCACAATATCTCTGTCTTTCTCACACACCCTCTCTTTTTCTCTCGCTCTCCCTCCACCCTCCCTCTCTTTCTCTTTCCCTCTCTCTTACCTCTCGACAAATCACATTGGGGTTTTCTTTTACATTTATTACAAGATAAATATAGAAAGAAATGTCTGGAAGGAGGGAGAGATGGGAAAGAGGGAGAGATTGGAAAGAGGGAGAGATTGGAAAGAGAGAGAGATTGGAAAGAGAGAGAGATTGGAAAGAGAGAGATAGAAAGCTGGAGGGACAGAGACAGGGATATTTCACCACAAAACCCCCTCAGAAATCCTTCCAATGCCACCGCCCTGTCTAAAACACAAACACCACTGGGATTGAGGACAAATCTTTACCCAGGCTGCGGCCTATTCATTTCAGACCCACTCCCTCACCCCCTCCCGACTGCTTCAGACTCAGTGAAGCTGAGTTGCTTTGTTTAATTGGGTGGTTACCAGTTGCAGTTCAGGAAAGGCCCCAGGTCACTGACGCACAGCAGGATCCCACAGAGAGCAATGAAACCAGCTGCCCCAGACCTTGAGAGACTTTTTCAAACCGCCCTCCGAGCATTCCATATCTCCCAGCATTGGTTTCTGTTTCTTCCCAAATCAGGGTGTGCCCACAACTGTTTGATTGGACTTTCACAAGGAACCGTGACATTAACTACAGTAAAACACGGGCACTGTGCGATTGGGAGATTAAACTGCCCCCCGCCCCCCCAATCGCAGCCTTTTTCATTCCAGCCCCTCTGTGAGGGCCGGATTGAAATCATAGAATTTACAGTGCAGCAGGAGGCCATTCGGCCCATCGAGTCTGCACCGGCCCTTGGAAAGAGCACCCTACCCAAGCCCCACACCTCCAGCCTATCCCACTTTATCCCCATAACCCAGTAACTCCACTTAATCTTTTTGGACACTAAGGGCAATTTAGAACAGCCAATCCACCTCACCCGCACATCTTTGGACTGTGGGAGGAAACCGGAGCACCCGGAGGAAACCCACGCAGACACGGGGAGAACGTGCAGACTCCGCACAGACAGTGACCCAGCCGGGGATCGAACCTGGGACCCTGGAGCTGTGAAGCAACTGTGCTAACCACTGTGCCAATATGCTGCCCAGAGGGAATGTCCTCTGAAAGGTTCCTGTCTTCCCATTTGTAATACATGTCCCACCACACTGGACATGTTTAATATTTGTAATTCCAGAGATCCATCCTCTTCACCTCCTCTCAGTCAGTCAATTAAAGGTTTTTCTCTTCCTCTAGCCCCACCCTCCTCCTTTCCCTCAATCTATTTCTGGACATTGTGGCGGTGTGAGGACTATAAGGTGGAGGGGAGAGGGGGGGAGGGCAGAGCATGTGTACACAGCAGGATCCCACACAAACCTGGGTATGGCCAGATACAAAGCGATTTTTAAGTGAGGATTGGGGTTGAAGTGAGTGGGAAATGTGTGTCCACGCCTCTCTCTCCCTCTCTCTCACTCTCTCTCTCTCGCATTTTCACACGGTGGAATACAGACAGGCAGAGATAGAGAGAGAGAGAGAGAACTACTCAGTCAAGTCCTCAAGAAACTCCATTCAAAATGCTTCCCCACATCCACTAAACCCTAGATTCTTCGCAGGGTGCAAAATTGAGGCCTAGTCAGAGAGGCTGCATTAAGCCGCAGGGACAAAGTGCAAACCCCCCCCCGCCTCCCCCCCCGCACCACCCCACCCCCACCCATCCACCCTCCTCGCCTCCGCCCCCAGTTAAACAGAACATTCCTCAGCATCAGCAACTCAGTCCCGAAACTTCCCGGACAGAGCACGAGGGAGCGAGAGGGAAAGGGGACCCCCACTGACCTCCCCTCCCCTCTTAACCAACCAAACCCCCCCAATTAACATAACCACAAATCACCTTGGGATTCTCAAACCCATTTATTAGAAGATTCAATCTACAAATAAATGACTGGAAAGGGAGAGACAGAAAGCTGGAGGGACAGAGACAGGGATATTTAACTCCATTACCCCCCCCTCAGAAATCCTTCCAACCCCACCGCTCTGTCGAAAACACAAACACCACCATTGAGGACAAACCTGTACCCAGGCTGCGGCCTATTCATTTCAGACTCACTCCCTCACCCCCTCCCGACTGCTTCAGACTCAGTGAGCCAGTTTAATTTTAAATTGTGCGTGGTCACTAAGTTGGCAGTTCAGGAAAGGCTGCAGGCCATTGGTGCACAGAAGGATCCCACACACAGCAATGTGATCCTGTCACGGTGGGACAGGCAGGTGAGCAGGGGGTGGGGGACATGTTCCTTCCCGTGACTGCTATATTCTTTCTTCCATCTCCCCTCGCCACCACCCCAACTCCTGAACAGCACGGGTATTCCGAGTCTGGAGACACATCCGCCCTCAGAAAGTTAAACTCCCCTCTTTAAACTGGGAAACCCACTGCCCGGTCCATGAGGGGACTTTTTAAAATCGCCCTCCCAGCATTTATTTCTATTCTTTTCCCAAATCAAGGAATCCCCAGGAAGGTGTGCTGGAGGCTCCCCATTGCAGTTTGTGGGGTGGTTTTCAATGATTGAAGGTTTATAGACACACAAAGAAGGTGGAGAGGGATGGACAGATAGCGGCAGAATGCTGGGGAGACAGAGAGAGAGAGAGACAAGAATGGAAAGAAGGCAGAAAGGGAGAGAAAGCCTCTCTTTTTCACTACCTCCCTCTCTGTCTTTCTCCCTCTCTCTACTCTCCATCACCCCCCAGTCCCACACTCTTTCTGTACTTCTATCTCTCTCTCATTCTCATCTCAGTCGTTGGGAAGGAGAGAGAGAGAGAAAGAGAGAGAGAGGGTCACACTCAGGAATCTAACAATCACAACCACAGCAAACTGAATTCAAATGGCCCCCTGCGGATTTCATTTCACCCTCATATTTATGTCTCGGACTAAAATACAGGCTCCATTCCAGAATTATACCCGCTTCAAGTTAAGGGGCTTTAATTCCGCGCCATCGAGATTACTTTACAGTCAATGGATACATTTTAAAAGTGACCCCACTATTGTTAATTTTGTGAATTCTGCAGGCAACTTGTGCACAGGGAGATCCCAAAAATGATAACACTTTCATTGTTGAGTTCAGAGTTTCACATTGTGGATTTCTCTATCTCTCTCTTTCTCTCTGTTTCTACACCATTGTTGCACTGTACAAACTGACAGCAGTATTGTTTGCACAGTAAGATCCCACAAGCAGCAATGTGATCCTGGCTGAATATCCACTCAGTCTGTGGAAAGGGTTCATCAACTCCCTCATTCCCTATACTTTCAAATGTGAGACCTTCGAACCCACTTTGCAGTCCGTGTGCTATTTTAATTTAAGAGTTGTGATCTCAATTGCTTTGCGGGCAAAGGCCACAGGCCTGTGCGTGAACAGCAAGATCCCACAGCAGCAGCAATGTGAACCTAACCAGGCGGGATGCTGTCTTTCCTCTCCCCCCTACCCCCCTCACTCCTGCTACGAGCTCCATTCCCCCCTGGATCTAAACCCCTTCCTCAACCCTCATCCTGTGTGTGTGGATTGGACCAAGTCTAAAGAACTCCCTTCAATCCTCTGAAAGAGTTAAACTGCCTCTCAAAACTGAGAAAAACCTTTTTAAAACAAAATCCATTGGTACACAGAAAGATCCCAGAAGGTGCAGTCAGCAGTGTTGAGTGTCGTTTAAAATAGCTAACAGGTTATACAGAGAGTGATCGGGGCTCAGACAATGAAATCCAACCCCTCCCTCTCTTTCGGGACACCCAGATTTAAAAGAACCCTGTCATTTTGGGTTCATAAACAAAATTTAGACAGCTTCATATTGCAGATTTTTAATTTACTCTTTGTCACCCACCAAAGGGTTAATGGGTTTGTGTCTAAGTGTAAGGCCGGGGCGGCAATAAAGAGACAACTCACGTGAGTGCGGCCTGTGGAGTAGGCCTCAGTCCATCCACTTGTCCTCTGGAGAATAGCCCTTGTCCAAAGATTCCTGCTCACATTGCAGTCTTCAAAATTCAAATTCCTGGGGAAAAGAGGGAGAAAGTTAACTGAAAGACAGGAAAAATTTGACACTGTTTGATAGCGAGATCCCAGGATCCACTTTTCAGTTACACAAACTCTCAGCAATGTTCAAACACAAAAGTGGTACAGCTTTCAACCAGAGGCTAAAAGAAGATGAGAGACAGTTCCCCACTTCCCTTATGTTTCTCTCTGTCTCTCGGTCCCTCACTCATTTATATTTCTGTCTCCCTCCCTCACTCACTATCCCACAGATATTAAAATTACACCTCGGTCAGGGTAATAACCAGACACAACTCACCCTGGGTGAAGCCTGCAGAACAGGCCTCAGCCAGCGCTGAGTTCAAATACTATTGGGAAATGATTAGAAACAGTATTGGTTGAGATCTCCTCAGAGATCTGTGTACAGACCTACCCCATGACTTTCTGTCATGAATGTTTTCAGTCTGTCCGCTGCGATGGTTTGCTAAAGATGTGTCTTCACAGGAGAGGACAGAGGCATTTGTCCTGTCTATGATCATGTTAATTCAGGGCACAGCAACAGATCTACACTGTCACCATTAAACACTCCCAGGACAGGTACAGCAAGGGGTTTGATACAGAATAAAGCTCCCTCTACACTGTCCCCATCAAACACTCCCAGAACACGTACAGCACGGGGTTCGCTACTGAATAAAGCACCCGCTACACTGTCCCCATCAAACACTCCCAGGACTGGTACAGCACGGGGCTAGATACAGGGTATAGCTCCCTCTACACTGTCCCCATCAAACACTCCCAGGACAGATACAGCACGGGGCTAGATACAGAGTAAAGCTCCCTCTACACTGTCTCCATCAAACACTCCCAGGACAGGTACAGCAAGGGGTTTGATACAGAACAAAGCTCCCTCTACACTGTCCCAATCAAACACTCCCAGGACAGGTACAGCATGGGGGTAGAAACAGAGTAAAGCTCCCTCTACACTGTCCCCGTCAAACACTCCCAGGACAGGTACAGCAAGGGGTTCGATACAGAACAAAGCTCTCTCTACACTGTCCCCATCAAACACTCCCAGGACAGGTACAGCAAGGTGTTAGATACAGAGTAATGCTCCCTCTACACTGTCCTCATCAAACACTCCCAGGACAGGTACAGCACGGGGTTAGATACAGACTAAAGCTACCGCTGCACTGCCCCATCAAACACTCTCAAGACAGGTACAGCACGGGGTTAGATACAGAGTAAAGCTCCCTCTACACTGTCCCCATCAAACTCTCCCAGGACAGGTACAGCACGGGGTTCGATACAGAGAAAAGCTCCCACGACACTGTCCCCATCAAACACTCCCAGGACAGGTACAGCTCGGGGTTAGATACAGAGTCAAGCTTCCTCTACACTGATCCCATCAAACACTCCCAGGACAGGTACAGCACAGGATTAGATACAGAGTAAAGCTCCCTCTACACTGTCCCCATCAAACACTCCCAGGACAGGTATATAGGAACAGGAGTTGGCCAGTCAGCCTATCGAACTTTCCCGAGAGACTAGACCGTCTCAATTTCGATGAATCAAGAACCTATTTTAATTTTCCGACAAAAAACGCTGAATCAATTTATTTCCTGGCTGCATCAGTAGCTGTAAATGCTGCTGTACACTCTGTCTGAAATATTACTGCATTAGAGAATGGCATTGGGAATATTAGCCTGTAATATATAAATGTTCACATCCATATCGCTATTGAGAACACATTAGCTCCTTTCCCAGTGATCACTGCAGTTGTCCCCGTCACTGTTTATACTATAAGCTCTTGTCCCAGTTAATATAACATTATGCCATGTTGATGTGGACATCTGTACATGTTTGAGAGCTCACAATGAGACACATACAAAATATACAATATCAATTATTATTCTGAAGCAATTGATTAAATCACCCCTTAATCTAAATTCCATTGTTTCAGAGTAAAGCTTCATCTACACTGTCCATCAAACACCCACAACCCAAATACTGTCTGGGGTTAAAAACAGAGTCAAAATCCCTCTGAATCAAGGAATTTTTCATTCATGGTTTTTATTTTTACTATTTGGAAATACAGAACTCAATTTGCACACAATCCCAGGGTGGACTCTTGCTTATTTCAATCATGAGCTCAGCGCTTCATATTCAAACGTGAAGTTTAAGCTCCAATTAAAGGTGCCTGCTTGTCTCTGTCTGTGTATTCGCTGTTCCTGCTGCTTTGTCACTTGTCTGAAGTTTTTGAATAATCGGCCTTGGTTAATCAGTCCTTTCTCTCAGCACATGGAAGTTGTGAACATTCAAGCCCCACAATCTGCTGTATTTAACAAACTACTGCATGCTTTGAAAATCAATCGATTTCCTATCCTAAATAGATCTCACACATTTCCATAATGCAGGAATGTCTCAATCAAACTTCAGTTCCCATACACTTGTTAACACTTGCTGCAAAAGGTAAATTCCACTGAGAGATTCCGAAAGCTGCCACAGAAGACACAGGTTATATTAAATTTTGAAACAGAACTATTTTAACTGATGCCTCAATCCTATCACACAGAAATGTTGCACGTTTTGAACTTCCACTGTTTCCAGCTTCTCATCATTTAGAAAGAACACGGTTCTATCCTTTCCAAGTCAAAAGTACAGCATCTTATATTTCCCTACACTGAAACACGTCCACCAGTTGTGTCCACTTACAAAACATTCATATCTCTCTGCAATTTGATGTTCCCAGCTCTGCTGCTTACAATGCTGTGTAATGTTTGGTGTCGTTGGCAAACTAGGATGTGTAGCATTCTATCAAATTGTCTTAAATGACTAAGATATTCAGTAAACCTCTGTGTGTGTGCATGCGTGTGTGTGCTCGTGTGTGTATCTGTGAGTGTGTGTGTTTGCATTTAAGTCTCAAAGGAACATAGGGGCAGATGCACTCCATTCAGCCCATCGAACAGGACCTACCATTCAAACAGATCTTGGCAAGCCCAGACTCACGCACACTCACACACTCATTGCTATGTTACTCCACACAGTCGACTTGTGTCTGGAACATGCTCAATGATTGAGCTTCCACAGCCCTCTGGAATAGTATAACAAAGATTCCCCATGTCCGACAGAGTGAAGCTCCCTCTACACTGTCCCCATCAACATTTCCACGACAGGTACAGCACAGGCTAGATACAGAGTAAAGCTCTCTCTCCACTGTCCCCATCAAACACTTCCAGGACAGGTACAGCACAGGCTAGATACAGAGTAAAGCTCTCTCTACACTGTCCCCATCAAACACTTCAAGGACAGGTACAGCACTGGATTATATACAGAGTAAAGCTCCTTCTACACTGTCCCCATCAAACATTTCCACAACAGGTACAGCACAGTCTAGATACAGAGTAAAGCTCTCTCTCCACTGTCCCCATCAACACATCCAAGACAGGTACAGTACGGGGTTAGAAACAGAGTAAAACTCCGTCTACACTGTCCCCATCAAACATTTCCACGACAGGTACAGCACGGTGTTGGTTACAGAGTAAAATTCCCTCTACACTGTCCCCATCAAACACTCCCAGGACAGGTACAGCACAGTTTGAGTAACAGAGTAAAGCTCCCTCTACACTGTCCCCATCAAACACTCCCAGCACAGGTACAGCACGGTGTTGGATACAGAGTAAAGCTCCCTGTACACTGTCCCCATCAAACACTCCCAGGACAGGTACAGCACGGTTTGAGTTACAGAGTAAAGCTCCCTCTACACTGTGCCCATCAAACACTCCCAGGACAGGTACAGCACGGTGTGAGTTACAGACTAAGGCTATGGATGGATGGACGGACAGTCGGACGGATGGAGTGGGGACGAGAGAAACAGGGATTTTC
>NW_027307796.1:335000-397500 GCF_047496885.1 Scyliorhinus torazame
GGTGGCGGGTCCCCTCTCTCCATCACTCTCGGTGGGGGGGGGGGTGTTACCCCCTCTCCATCTCTCTCATAGAACATTACGGCGCATTACAGGACCTTCGGCCCTCGATGTTGCGCCGACCTGTGAAACCACTCTAAAGCCCATCCACACTATTCCCTTATCGTCCATATGTCTATCCAATCACCATATGAATGCCCTTAGTGTTGGAGAGTCCACTACTGTTGCAGGCAGGGCATCCCACGCCCTTACTACTCTCTGAGTAAAGAACGTATCTCTGACATCTGCCCTATATCTATCTCCCCTCAATTTAAAGCTATGTCCCCTCGTGCTAGACATCACCATCCGAGGAAAAAGGCTCTCACTGTCCACCCTTTCCAATCCTCTGATCATCTTGTATGCCTCAATTAAGTCACCTCTTAACCTTCTTCTCTCTATCGAAAACAGCCTCAAGTCCCTCAGCCTTTCCTCATAAGATCTTCCCTCCATACCAGGCAACATTCTGGTAAATCTCCTCTGCACCCTTTCCAATGCTTCCACATCCTTCCTATAATGCGGCGAACAGAACTGTACGCAATTCTCCAAATGCGGCCGCACCAGAGTTTTGTACAGCTGCAACATGACCTCATGGTCTGAAACTCAGACACTCTACCAATAAAAGCTAACACACCGTACGCCTTCTTAACAACCCTCTCAACCTGAGTGGCAACTTTCAGGGATCTATGTACATGGACACCGAGATCTCTCTGCTCATCCACACTGCCAAGAATCTTACCATTAGCCCAGTACTCTGTCTTCCTGTTATTCCTTCCGAAATCAATCACCTCACACTTTTCTGCATTAAACTCCATTTGCCACCTCTCAGCCCAGCGCTGCAGCTTATCTATGTCCCTCTGTAACTTGTAACATCCTTCCGCACTGTCCACAACTCCACCGACTTTAGTGTCATCTGCAAATTTACTCACCCATCCTTCTACGCCCTCCTCTCGGTCATTTATAAAAATGACAAACAGCAGTGGACCCAAAACAGATCCTTGTGGTACACCACTAGTAACTGGACTCCAGTCTGAACACTTCCCATCAACCACCACCCTTTGTCTTATTCCAGCTAGCCAATTTCTGATCCAAACTGCTAAATCTCCCTGAATCCCATGCTTCCGTATTTTCTGCAGTAGCCTACCGTGGGGAACCTTGTCAAACGCTTTACTGAAATCCATATACACCACATAGAACATATACATAGAACATAGAACAATACAGCGCAGTACAGGCCCTTCGGCCCACGATGTTGCACCGAAACAAAAGCCATCTAACCTACACTATGCCATTATCATCCATATGTTTATCCAATAAACTTTTAAATGTCCTCAATGTTGGCGAGTTCACTACTGTAGCAGGTAGGGCATTCCACGGCCTCACTACTCTTTGCGTAAAGAACCTACCTCTGACCTCTGTCCTATATCTATTACCCCTCAGTTTAACGTTATGTCCCCTCGTGCCAGCCATATCCATCCGCGGGAGAAGGCTCTCACTGTCCACCCTATCCAACCCCCTGATCATTTTGTATGCCTCTATTAAGTCCCCTCTTAACCTTCTTCTCTCCAACGAAAACAACCTCAAGTCCGTCAGCCTTTCCTCATAAGATTTTCCCTCCATACCAGGCAACATCCTGGTAAATCTCCTCTGCACCCGCTCCAAAGCCTCCACGTCCTTCCTATAATGTGGTGACCAGAACTGTACGTAATACTCCAAATGCGGCCGTACCAGAGTTCTGTACAGCTGCAACATGACCTCCCGACTCCGGAACTCAATCCCTCTACCAATAAAGGCCAACACTCCATAGGCCTTCTTCACAGCCCTATCAACCTGGGTGGCAACTTTCAGGGATCTATGTACATGGACACCTAGATCCCTCTGCTCATCCACACTTTCAAGAACTTTACCATTAGCCAAATATTCCGCATTCCTGTTATTCCTTCCAAAGTGAATCACCTCACACTTCTCTACCTTAAACTCCATTTGCCACCTCTCAGCCCAGCTCTGCAGCTTATCTATATCCCTCTGTAACCTGCTACTTCCTTCCACACTATCGACAACACCACCGACTTTAGTATCGTCTGCAAATTTACTCACCCACCCTTCTGCGCCTTCCTCTAGGACATTGATAAAAATGACAAACAGCAACGGCCCCAGAACAGATCCTTGTGGTACTCCACTTGTGACTGTACTCCATTCTGAACATTTCCCATCAACCACCACCCTCTGTCTTCTTTCAACTAGCCAATTTCTGATCCACATCTCTAAATCACCCTCAATCCCCAGCCTCCGTATTTTCTGCAATAGCCTACCGTGGGGAACCTTATCAAACGCTTTGCTGAAATCCATATACACCACATCAACTGCTCTACCCTCGTCTACCTGTTCAGTCACCTTCTCAAAGAACTCAATAAGGTTTGTGAGGCATGACCTACCCTTCACAAAGCCATGCTGACTATCCCTGATCATATTATTCCTATCTAGATGATTATAAATCTTGTCTCTTATAATCCCCTCCAAGACTTTACCCACTACAGACGTGAGGCTCACCGGTCTATAGTTGCCGGGGTTGTCTCTGCTCCCCTTTTTGAACAAAGGGACCACATTTGCTGTCCTCCAGTCCTCTGGCACTATTCCTGTAGCCAATGATGACATAAAAATCAAAGCCAAAGGTCCAGCAATCTCTTCCCTGGCCTCCCAGAGAATCCTAGGATAAATCCCATCAGGTCCCGGGGACTTATCTATTTTCAGCCTGTCCAGAATTGCCAACACCTCTTCCCTACGTACCTCAATGCCATCTATTCTATTAGCCTGGGGCTCAGCATTCTCCTCCACAACATTATCTTTTTCCTGAGTGAATACTGACGAAAAATATTCATTTAGTATCTCGCCTATTTCTTCAGACTCCACACACAATTTCCCATCCCTGTCCTTGACTGGTCCTACTCTTTCCCTAGTCATGCGCTTATTCCTGACATACCTATAGAAACCTTCTGGGTTTTCCTTGATCCTTCCTGCCAAATACTTCTCATGTCCCCTCCTTGCTCGTCTTAGCTCTCTCTTTAGATCCTTCCTCGCTACCTTGTAACTATCCATCGCCCCAACTGAAACTTCACACTTCATCTTCACATAGGCCTCCTTCTTCCTCTTAACAAGAGATTCCACTTCCTTGGTAAACCACGGTTCCCTCGCTCGACGCCTTCCTCCCTGTCTGACCGGTACATACTTATCAAGAACACGCAGTAGCTGTTCCTTGAACAAGCCCCACTTATCCAGTGTGCCCAACATTTGCAGCCTACTTCTCCACCTTATCCCCCCCAAGTCACGTCTAATGGCATCATAATTGCCCTTCCCCAGCTATAACTCTTGCCCTGCGGTGTATACTTATCCCTTTCCATCATTAACGTAAACGTCACCGAATTGTGGTCACTGTCCCCAAAGTCCTCTCCTACCTCCAAATCCAACACCTGGCCTGGTTCATTACCCAAAACCAAATCCAACGTGGCCTCGCCTCTTGTTGGCCTGTCAACATATTGTTTCAGGAAACCCTCCTGCACACACTGTACAAAAAACGACCCATCTATTGTACTCGAACTATATCTTTTCCAGTCAATATTTGGAAAGTTAAAGTCTCCCATAATAACTACCCTGTTACTTTCGCTCATATCCAGAATCATCTTCGCAATCCTTTCCTCTACATCCCTAGAACTATTAGGAGGCCTATAAAAAACTCCCAACAGGGTGACCTCTCCTTTCCTGTTTCTAACCTCAGCCAATACTACCTCGGAAGAAGAGTCCCCATCTAGCATCCTCTCCGCCACCGTAATACTGCTCTTGACTAGCAGCGCCACACCTCCCCCTCTTTTGCCTCCTTCTCTGAGCTTACTAAAACACCTAAACCCCGGAACCTGCAACATCCATTCCTGTCCCTGCTCTATCCATGTCTCCGAAATGGCCACAACATCGAAGTCCCAGGTACCAACCCATGCTGCCAGTTCCCCTACCTTATTTCGTATACTCCTGGCATTGAAGTAGACACACTTCAAACCACCTACCTGAACACCGGCCCCCTCCTGCGACGTCAAATCTGAGCTCCTGACCTCTATACTCTCATTCTCCCTTACCCTAAAACTACAATCCAGGTTCCCATGCCCCTGCTGCATTAGTTTAAACCCCCCCCCAAAGAGCACTAACAAATCTCCCCCCCCCAGGATATTTGTGCCCCGCAGGTTCAGATGTAGACCATCCTGTCTGTAGAGGTCCCACCTTCCCCAGAAAGAGCCCCAGTTATCCAGAAATCTGAATCCCTCCCGCCTGCACCATCCCTGTAGCCACGTGTTTAATTGCTCTCTCTCCCTATTCCTCATCTCACTATCACGTGGCACGGGCAACAACCCAGAGATAACAACTCTGTTTGTTCTAGTTCTGAGCTTCCATCCTAGCTCCCTGAAAGCCTGCCTGACATCCTTATCCCCTTTCCTACCTATGTTGTTAGTGCCAATGTGGACCACGACTTGGGGCTGCTCCCCCTCCCCCTTAAGGACCCGGAAAACACGATCCGAGACATACGTACCCTTGCACCTGGGAGGCAACATACCAAACCTGAGTCTCTCACGCTCCCACAAAATCTCCTATCTGTGCCCCTGACTATAGAGTCCCCAATTACTAATGCTCTGCTCCTCTCCCCCCTTCCCTTTTGAGCAACAGGGACAGACTCCGTGCCAGAGGCCCGTACCCCATGGCTTACCCCTGGCAAGTCGTCCCCCCCACAAGTATCCAAAGCGGTATACTTGTTTCTCAGGGGAACGACCGCAGGGGATCCCTGCACTGACTGTTTTGCACCATTTAAGTTGTGAATAACTGACAGAGTGTGATTGGTCAGTTATTGTGCAGAGCTGGAATAGAACTTGTCTTTTCCCAGTCAGAGGCCAGAAAGCAAACACGTGGCACAGCCGCTTTTAAAATAATTGTAAAGCAACCTGAAAAAAGATAGACCTCCCTCTAATGATTAAATGTGCGTCTGCTTTTATTGGGAATACAGAAAATGAGGTAATGAAAGGATGTGAGGAACAAGCGGGAAATGACATTGAGGCAGAAGCTGAGCAGTGATTAAATTGAATGGTGGAGGAGGTGTGAGTGACCGTGTAGTCTCCCCAAGTTGTCATTTGTTATCAGTTCCGGCTCTGCAATACTCGCTGATGAATGTAGCTGCATGATCATATATTTTAGTTACATCTTTCCCACAGATATTTATATTGTTCATGGAAATAGTTCATTTACATCCAGATTATCCAAAACTAATATCATCTTAAATGTGTGGAAGGATTCTCACATCATCGTCTTTTATTCCCAATAACCCAGCCCCAGCCAATCCAATCATCCCGAAGGGAAAACTGCTTCTAAACGATTCACACAGCGAGTGGTTCTGATCTGGTTTGCACGGCCTGGGACACTGGTGCCGGCAGATACAACAGTGGTTTCACAGGGAATGGTAGGAGTGACAGAAATCAAATGTACGTCTCCAGGGAAAGGGCGGTGCAGTGGGATTGAATCATCTGCTCATCTACAGAGCCGCTGAGTTCAAACGGAATGAAATGAAATGGAATGAAATGAAATGAAAATCGCTTATTGTCACAAGTAGGCTTCAAATGAAGTTACAGTGAAAAGCCCCTAGTCGCCACATTCCGGCGCCTGTTCGGGGAGGCTGGTACAGGAATTGAACCGTGCTGCTGGCCAGCCTTGGTCTGCTTTAAAAGCCAGCGATTTATCCCAGTGTGCTAAACCAGCCCCAGGAATGACTGTCCTCCTTCGGGACTTCACGCATTTTAAAGGCTTTGGATGTGGTCTGGCTGGGAGATGATGGGACCAACACCTGCAGGTTCCCTCCAAGTTCCCCAGCACCGCGAGTATTCTCACTGTAATCCTTTCTATTCACTGTGTCCATGTGTGAACCCAGCGCCCGCTTTAACTCACTGCTTACTTCACAGCATCAACTTCATTGTAAGTTCCAATCTGTCTGACCCTGGGCGCTGCCTGTGCTTTAATATTGAAAACATCTGTGTTGCTCCCAATAAAAGCAGACGCACATTTAATCATTCGAGGGAGGTCTATCTTTTTTCAGGTTGCTTTACAATTATTTTTAAAAGCGGCTGTGCCACGTGTTTGCTTTCTGGCCTTTGACTGGGGAAAGACAAGTTCTATTCCAGCTCTGCACAATAACTGACCAATCACACTCTGTCAGTTATTCACAACCTAAATGGTGCAATACTGCATGGAGGACATTTACTTCATCCAGGATCTGATTTTATACTTTAGGAACAAGTTTGTTTCCTCAGCAAATGTATTAATCGGTATTGTGTTTCCCACATGATAGCCAGTTTCCCATATCTCCAAGAACACTCCCTCACACTCTATCTCTCCCTTGCACTCTCTCCCTCCCTCACCCTCACTCTCTCACACTATCCCTCTCTCACACTCTCTCCCTCGCTCACACTCTCTCCCTCTCAACAATCCCTCCCACTCTCACACTCTCTCCCTCTCCCACACTGTCAACCACTCTCACACTCTCTCCCTCTCCCACACTGTCACCCACTCTCACACTCTCTCCCTCTCTCACACTCTCTCCCTCTCTCACACTGTCTCCCTCTCTCACACTCTCTCCCTCTCTCACACTGTCTCCCTCTCTCACACTGTCTCCCTCTCTCACACTCTCTCCCTCTCAACAATCCCTCCCTCTCTCACACTCTCTCCCTCTCTCACACTGTCTCCCTCTCTCACACTCTCTCATTCTCTCACACTGTCTCCCTCTCTCACACTGTCTCCCTCTCTCACACTCTCTCCCTCTCAACAATCCCTCCCACTCTCACACTCTCTCCCTCTCCCACACTGTCACCCACTCTCACACTCTCTCCCGCTCCCACACTGTCTCCCTCTCTCACACTGTCTCCCTCTCTCACACTCTCTCCCTCTCTCACACTGTCTCCCTCTCTCACACTCTCTCCCTCTCTCACACTGTCTCCCTCTCAACAATCTCTCCCACTCTCACACTCTCTCCCTCTCCCACACTGTCACCCACTCTCACACTCTCTCCCGCTCCCACACTGTCTCCCTCTCTCACACTGTCTCCCTCTCTCACACTCTCTCCCTCTCCCACACTGTCTCCCTCTCTCACACTGTCTCCCTCTCTCACACTCTCTCCCTCTCTCACACTCTCTCCCTCTCTCACACTGTCTCCCTCTCTCACACTCTCTCCCTCTCTCACACTGTCTCCCTCTCAACAATCCCTCTCTCTCTCACACTCTCTCCCTCTCTCACACTGTCTCCCTCTCTCACACTCTCTCCCTCTCTCACACTGTCTCCCTCTCTAACACTCTCTCCCACTCTCACACTGTCTCCCACTCTCACACTGTCTCCCTCTCTCACACTCTCTCCCTCTCTCACATTGTCACCCTCTCTCACACTCTCTCCCTCTCTCACACTCTTTCCCTCGCTCACACTCTCTCCCTCTCAACAATCCCTCCCTCTCTCACACTCTCTCCCTCTCTCACACTCTCTCCCTCTCTCACACTTTCTCCCTCTCAACAATCCCTCCCTCTCTCACACTCTATCCCTCTCCCACACTTTCTCCCTCTCTCACTCTCTCTCTCTCTCTCTCTCTCTCTCACACTCCCTTCATCTCTCACAGTGTCTCACTCTCTCCCTCTCTCACACTCTCTCCCTCTCCCACACTGTCACCCACTCTCACACTCTCACCCTCTCTCACACTGTCTCCCACTCTCACACTCTCTCCCTCTCTCACACTCTCTCCCTCTCTCACACTGTCTCCCTCTCTCACACTCTCTCCCTCTCTCACACTCTCTCCCTCTCCCACACTGTCACCCAGTCTCACACTCTCTCCCTCTCCCACACTGCCTCCCACTCTCACACTCTCTCCCTCTCCCACACTGTCACCCACTCTCACACTCACTCCCTCTCCCACACTGCCTCCCACTCTCACACTCTCTCCCTCTCCCACACTGCCTCCCACTCTCACACTCTCTCCCTCTCCCACACTGCGTCCCACTCTCTCCCTCTCCCACACTGCCTCCCACTCTCACACTCTCTCCCTCTCCCACACTGTCACCCACTCTCCCTCTCACTCCCTCTCTCACACTGTCACCCACTCTCACACTCTCTCCCTCTCTCACACTCTCTCCCTCTCCCACACTGTCACCCACTCTCACACTCTCTCCCTCTCCCACACTGCCTCCCACTCTCACACTCTCTCCCTCTCCCACACTACCTCCCACTCTGACACTCTCTCCCTCTCCCACACTGCCTCCCACTCTCACACTCTCTCCCTCTCTCACAAATCTCCCTCTCCCACACTGTCACCCACTCTCCCTCTCTCACACTGTCTCTCACACTGTCTCCCACTCTCACACTCTCTCCCTCTCCCACACTGTCACCCACTCTCCCTCTCTCACACTGTCACCCACTCTCACACTCTCTCCCTCTCTCACACTCTCTCCCTCTCCCACACTGTCACCCACTCTCCCTCTCTCACACTGTCACCCACTCTCACACTGTCTCCCACTCTCACACTCTCTCCCTCTCCCACACTGTCACCCACTCTCCTTCTCTCTCCCTCTCTCACACTGTCACCCACTCTCACACTCTCTCCCTCTCTCACACTCTCTCCCTCTCCCACACTGTCACCCACTCTCACACTCTCTCTCTCTCCCACACTGTCACCAACTCTCACACTGTCTCCCTCTCTCACACTCTCTCCCTCTCCCAGACTGTCTCCCTCTCTCACACTCTCTCCCTCGCTCAAACTCTCTCCCTCTCAACAATCCCTCACACTCTCACACTCTCTCCCTCTCTCACACTGTCTCCCTCTCTGACACTCTCTCCCTCTCCCACACTGTCTCCCTCTCTCACACTCTGTCCCCCTCACACTCTCTCCCTCTCCCACACTACCTCCCACTCTCACACTCTCTCCCTCTCTCACACTCTCTCCCTCTCCCACACGCTCTCCCCCTCTCACACTCTCTCCCTCTCTCACACTCTCTCCCTCGCTCACACTCTCTCCCTCTCAACAATCCCTCCCACTCTCACACTCTCTGCCTCTCCCACACTGCCTCCCACTCTCACACTCTCTCCCTCTCTCACACACTGTCCCTCTCCCACACTGTCTCCCTCTCTCACACTCTCTCACACTCTCTCCCTCTCTCACACTCTCTGCCTCTCCCACACTGTCTCCCTCTCTCACACTTTCTCCCTCTCTCACACTCTCTCCCTCTCTCACACTGTCTCCCTCTCAACAATCCCTCCCTCTCTCACACTCTCTCCCTCTCTCACACTGTCTCCCTCTCTCACACTCTCTCCCTCTCTCACACTGTCTCCCTCTCTAACACTCTCTCCCACTCTCACACTGTCTCCCACTCTCACACTGTCTCCCTCTCTCACACTCTCTCCCTCTCTCACATTGTCACCCTCTCTCACACTCTCTCCCTCTCTCACACTCTTTCCCTCGCTCACACTCTCTCCCTCTCAACAATCCCTCCCTCTCTCACACTCTCTCCCTCTCTCACACTCTCTCCCTCTCTCACACTTTCTCCCTCTCAACAATCCCTCCCTCTCTCACACTCTATCCCTCTCCCACACTTTCTCCCTCTCTCACTCTCTCTCTCTCTCTCTCTCTCTCTCACACTCCCTTCATCTCTCACAGTGTCTCACTCTCTCCCTCTCTCACACTCTCTCCCTCTCCCACACTGTCACCCACTCTCACACTCTCACCCTCTCTCACACTGTCTCCCACTCTCACACTCTCTCCCTCTCTCACACTCTCTCCCTCTCTCACACTGTCTCCCTCTCTCACACTCTCTCCCTCTCTCACACTCTCTCCCTCTCCCACACTGTCACCCAGTCTCACACTCTCTCCCTCTCCCACACTGCCTCCCACTCTCACACTCTCTCCCTCTCCCACACTGTCACCCACTCTCACACTCACTCCCTCTCCCACACTGCCTCCCACTCTCACACTCTCTCCCTCTCCCACACTGCCTCCCACTCTCACACTCTCTCCCTCTCCCACACTGCGTCCCACTCTCTCCCTCTCCCACACTGCCTCCCACTCTCACACTCTCTCCCTCTCCCACACTGTCACCCACTCTCCCTCTCACTCCCTCTCTCACACTGTCACCCACTCTCACACTCTCTCCCTCTCTCACACTCTCTCCCTCTCCCACACTGTCACCCACTCTCACACTCTCTCCCTCTCCCACACTGCCTCCCACTCTCACACTCTCTCCCTCTCCCACACTACCTCCCACTCTGACACTCTCTCCCTCTCCCACACTGCCTCCCACTCTCACACTCTCTCCCTCTCTCACAAATCTCCCTCTCCCACACTGTCACCCACTCTCCCTCTCTCACACTGGCACCCACTCTCACACTGTCTCCCACTCTCACACTCTCTCCCTCTCCCACACTGTCACCCACTCTCCCTCTCTCTCCCTCTCTCACACTGTCACCCACTCTCACACTCTCTCCCTCTCTCACACTCTCTCCCTCTCCCACACTGTCACCCACTCTCACACTCTCTCTCTCTCCCACACTGTCACCAACTCTCACACTGTCTCCCTCTCTCACACTCTCTCCCTCTCCCAGACTGTCTCCCTCTCTCACACTCTCTCCCTCGCTCAAACTCTCTCCCTCTCAACAATCCCCCACACTGTCACCCACTCTCCCTCTCTCACACTGTCACCCACTCTCACACTGTCTCCCACTCTCACACTCTCTCCCTCTCCCACACTGTCACCCACTCTCCCTCTCTCTCCCTCTCTCACACTGTCACCCACTCTCACACTCTCTCCCTCTCTCACACTCTCTCCCTCTCCCACACTGTCACCCACTCTCACACTCTCTCTCTCTCCCACACTGTCACCAACTCTCACACTGTCTCCCTCTCTCACACTCTCTCCCTCTCCCAGACTGTCTCCCTCTCTCACACTCTCTCCCTCGCTCAAACTCTCTCCCTCTCAACAATCCCTCACACTCTCACACTCTCTCCCTCTCTCACACTGTCTCCCTCTCTGACACTCTCTCCCTCTCCCACACTGTCTCCCTCTCTCACACTCTGTCCCCCTCACACTCTCTCCCTCTCCCACACTACCTCCCACTCTCACACTCTCTCCCTCTCTCACACTCTCTCCCTCTCCCACACGCTCTCCCCCTCTCACACTCTCTCCCTCTCTCACACTCTCTCCCTCGCTCACACTCTCTCCCTCTCAACAATCCCTCCCACTCTCACACTCTCTGCCTCTCCCACACTGCCTCCCACTCTCACACTCTCTCCCTCTCTCACACACTGTCCCTCTCCCACACTGTCTCCCTCTCTCACACTCTCTCACACTCTCTCCCTCTCTCACACTCTCTGCCTCTCCCACACTGTCTCCCTCTCTCACACTTTCTCCCTCTCTCACACTCTCTCCCTCTCTCACACTTTCTCCCTCTCTGACACTCTCTCCCTCTATCACATTCTGTCCCCCTCTCACACTCCCTCCCTCTCTCACAGTGTCTCACTCTCTCACACTCTCTCACTCTCTCATCCTCCCTCTCTCACCCTCCCTCTCTCACACTTTCTCCCTCTCTCACACTCTCTCCCCCTCTCCCCTTTCGCATTCTCTCTTTTGTACTCCCTCCCTCTCTAGCACCCTCACCCTCTCTCACACTCTCCCCCTCACATTCTCTCTCTCTGACACATTCTCTACCTCAGTCACCCTCCCTCTCTCCCACTGTCTCCCACTTTGTCTCCCTCTCAGACTCTCTCCCTCTCTCACACTCTCTCCCTGTCTAACACAATCTACCTGTCTCACTCACTCTCCCTTCCTCACACTCTCTCCCTCTCTCACCCTCCATCTCTCACAATCCCTCCATCTCTCACACTCCCTCTCTCAAATTCCTGCCTCTCACATACTTTCTTCTTCATAGATACTCACTCCCACTCTCCCACTCTCTCTAGCAGATTTCCCTTGTCTCACACTTACCCCTCTCTCACATTCTGTCCCTCTCTCTCACTCCCCCCCTCTCTCTCTCTGCATCATGCCTCCCTCCCTCCCTCTCTCACATCTCCGTTCGACAGTTTCACACTCTGTCCCTCTCTCTCTCCATCCCTATATCTCTCTCCCTCCATGCCTCCCTCCCTCTCACAAAACTCCCTCAATGACACTTTCTCTCACACTCTTTCTCTCTCTCACACTTTGTCACTCTCTCACACTTTCTCTCACTCTCTACCCCTCTCTCACAATTTCTCTAACACTCTTTCCCTCTCTCACACTTTCTCTCACTCTCTATCCCTCTCTCACAATTTCTCTAACACTCTTTCCCTCTCTCACACTTTCTCTCACTCTCTATCCCTCTCTCACACTTTCTCTCACACACTTTCTCTCTCTCACACGTTCTCTCACACTCTTTCTCTCTCTCACACTTTGTCACTCTCTCACACTTTCTCTCACTCTCTACCCCTCTCTCACAATTTCTCTAACACTCTTTCTCTCTCTCACACTTTCTCTCACTCTCTATCCCTCTCTCACACTTTCTCTCACACACTTTTTCTCACTCTCTTTCCCTCTCTCACAATTTCTCTCACTCTCTTTCCCTCTCTCACAATTTCTCTCACACTCTTTCTCTCTCTCACACGTTCTCTCACATTCTTTCCCTCTCTCACACTTTCCCTCTCTCACACTTTTTCTCACTCTCTTTCCCTCTCTCACACTTTCTCTCACTCTCTATCCCTCTCTCACACTTTCTCTCACTCTCTTTCCCTCTCTCACAATTTCTCTCACACTCTTTCTCTCTCTCACACGTTCTCTCACATTCTTTCCCTCTCTCACTCTTTCCCTCTCTCACACTTTTTCTCACTCTCTTTCCCTCTCTCACAATGTCTCTGACTCTATTTCACTCTCTCACACTTTGTCTTAAACTCTTTCCCTCTCTCACACTTTCTCTCATACTCTTTCCCTCTCTCACACTTTCCGTCTCTCACACTTTCTCTCACACTCGTTCCCTCTCTCACACTTTCTCTCACACTCTTTCCCTCTTTCACACTTTCTCTGACTCTCTTTCCCTCTCTCACATTTTCTCTCACACTCTTTCCCTCTCTCACACGTTCTCTCACACTCTTTCCCTCTATCACACTTTCTCTCACTCTCTTTCCCTCTCTCACACTTTCCCTCACAATCGTTCCCTCTCCCGCTCCCTCAGTCACTCAGTCGCTCTCTCCTGTACTTATGTCTAAGATTATGTGAGTATTTAATACACCATCCTTCTCACCCAATCTGCCTCCCTCAGCCACTCACCCTCTCCACTCTCTGCTTCCCTTTCTCTCAGACAATCCACCTCCTTCTCCCGTTTTATCCTTTATTTCTCCACCCTCTTTCTCTCCCAATATCTCTCCTCACACCCTCTTTCTCTCTCACCCTGTCTTCTATCAGCACATCTCACACACCAGTTCTCTCTTCCTCCACATCTCACCCCGCCTGTCTCCCAGTTGAAGTGTGTGTATCAGATGGAGGCCGGTGTCAGTTAGAGACGGGGTACTAGTTTTCACTGCTGACTATGTATTAATGCTGCTCTCTGAGGTGATGAGTTTGTCTCTGCCACAGCCTCTGAGTTTTCTGAGGTTCCAATGATTCTAAATAGTTTCTTAGTTTGAGGGGCTGAATCAGATTTAGATATGGGATCACATACTTTGCGCTTTAAATAGTTTCAGATTTTGGAGACATTGAAATGTTCTACTTATGCTCAAACATAGCCTACTGAAATAAAATAAAGGAATGGTCACAGTTACAGAGACAGCTACACCCCAGAGTGCCGTGGACCCAACCAGAGAAACACACTGACAATTGGAACTGAATCACTGAATGGTCACAGTTACAGAGACAGCTACACCCCAGAGTGCAGTGGACCCACCCAGAGAAACACACTGACAATTGGAACTGAATCACTGAATGGTCACAGTTACAGAGGCAGCTACACCCCAGAGTGCAGTGGAAACACCCAGAGAAACACACTGACAATTGGAACTGAATCACTGAATGGTCACAGTTACAGAGACAGCTACACCCCAGAGTGCAGTGGAACTACCCAGAGAAACACACTGACAATTGGAACTGAATCACTGAATGGTCACAGTTACAGAGACAGCTACACCCCAGAGTGCAGTGGACCCACCCAGAGAAACACAGTGACAATTGGAACTGAATCACTGAATGGTCACAGTTACAGAGACAGCTACAACCCAGAGTGCAGTGGAACCACCCAGAGAAACACACTGACAATTGGAACTGAATCACTGAATGGTCACAGTTACAGAGGCAGCTACACCCCAGAGTGCAGTGGACCCACCCAGAGAAACACACTGACAATTGGAACTGAATCACTGAATGGTCACAGTTACAGAGACAGCTACACCCCAGAGTGCAGTGGACCCACCCAGAGAAACACACTGACAATTGGAACTGAATCACTGAATGGTCACAGTTACAGAGACAGCTACACCCCAGAGTGCAGTGGAACTACCCAGAGAAACACACTGACAATTGGAACTGAATCACTGAATGGTCACAGTTACAGAGACAGCTACACCCCAGAGTGCAGTGGAACCACCCAGAGAAACACACTGACAATTGGAACTGAATCACTGAATGGTCACAGTTACAGAGGCAGCTGCACCCCAGAGTGCAGTGGAACCACCCAGAGAAACACACTGACAATTGGAACTGAATCACTGAATGGTCACAGTTACAGAGGCAGCTGCACCCCAGAGTGCAGTGGACCCACCCAGAGAAACACACTGACAATTGGAACTGAATCACTGAATGGTCACAGTTACAGAGACAGCTACACCCCAGAGTGCAGTGGGCCCACCCAGAGAAACACACTGACAATTGGAACTGAATCACTGAATGGTCACAGTTACAGAGACAGCTACACCCCAGAGTGCAGTGGACCCACCCAGAGAAACACACTGACAATTGGAACTGAATCACTGAATGGTCACAGTCAAAGAGACAGCTACACCCCAGAGTGCAGTGGAACTACCCAGAGAAACACACTGACAATTGGAACTGAATCACTGAATGGTCACAGTTACAGAGACAGCTACACCCCAGAGTGCAGTGGAACCACCCAGAGAAACACACTGACAATTGGAACTGAATCACTGAATGGTCACAGTTACAGAGGCAGCTGCACCCCAGAGTGCAGTGGAACCACCCAGAGAAACACACTGACAATTGGAACTGAATCACTGAATGGTCACAGTTACAGAGGCAGCTACACCCCAGAGTGCAGTGGACCCACCCAGAGAAACACACTGACAATTGGAACTGAATCACTGAATGGTCACAGTTACAGAGGCAGCTACACCCCAGAGTGCAGTGGAACCACGCAGAGAAACACACTGACAATTGGAACTGAATCACTGAATGGACACAGTTACAGAGGCACCTACACCCCAGAGTGCAGTGGACCCACCCAGAGAAACACACTGACAATTGGAACTGAATCACTGAATGGTCACAGTTACAGAGGCAGCTCCATCCCAGAGAGCAGTGGAACCACCCAGAGAAACACACTGACAATTGGAACTGAATCACTGAATAGTCACAGTTACAGAGGCAGCTACACCCAAGAGTGCAGTGGAACCACCCAGAGAAACACACTGACAATTCGAACTGAATCACTGAATGGTCACAGTTACAGAGACAGCTACACCCCATAGTGCAGTGGACCCTCCCAGAGAAACACACTGACAATTGGAACTGAATCACTGAATGGTCACAGTTACAGAGGCAGCTACACCCCAGAGTGCAGTGGACCCACCCAGAGAAACACACTGACAATTGGAACTGAATCACTGAATGGTCACAGTTACAGAGACAGCTACACCCCATAGTGCAGTGGACCCACCCAGAGAAACACACTGACAATTGGAACTGAATCACTGAATGGTCACAGTTACAGAGGCAGCTACACCCCAGAGTGCAGTGGACCCACCCAGAGAAACACACTGACAATTGGAACTGAATCACTGAATGGTCACAGTTACAGAGACAGCTACACCCCAGAGTGCAGTGGGCCCACCCAGAGAAACACACTGACAATTGGAACTGAATCACTGAATGGTCACAGTTATAGAGACAGCTACACCCCAGAGAGCAGTGGACCCACCCAGAGAAACACACTGACAATTGGAACTGAATCACTGAATGGTCACAGTTACAGAGGCAGCTACACCCCAGAGTGCAGTCGAACCATCCAGAGAAACACACTGACAATTGGAACTGAATCACTGAATGGTCACAGTTACAGAGGCAGCTACACCCCAGAGTGCAGTGGACCCACCCAGAGAAACACACTGACAATTGGAACTGAATCACTGAATGGTCACAGTTACAGAGACAGCTACACGCCAGTGTGCAGTGGACCCACCCAGAGAAACACACTGACAATTGGAACTGAATCACTGAGTGGTCACAGTTACAGAGGCAGCTACACCCTAGAGTGCAGTGTAACCACCCAGAGAAACACACTGACAATTGGAACTGAATCACTGAATGGTCACAGTTACAGAGGCAGCTACACCCCAGAGTGCAGTGGAACCACCCAGAGAAACACACTGACAATTGGAACTGAATCACTGAATGGTCACAGTTACAGAGGCAGCTACACCCCAGAGTGCAGTGGAACCACCCAGAGAAACACACTGACAATTGGAACTGAATCACTGAATGGTCACCGTCACAGAGACAACTACACCCTAGAGTGCAGTGGAACCACCCAGAGAAACACACTGACAATTGGAACTGAATCTCTGAATGGTCACAGTTACAGAAACAGCTACCCCCCAGAGTGCAGTGGAACCACCCAGAGAAACACACTGACAATTGGAACTGAATCACTGAATGGTCACAGTTACAGAGACAGCTACACCCCAGAGTGCAGTGGGCCCACCCAGAGAATCACACTGACAATTGGAACTGAATCACTGAATGGTCACAGTTACAGAGACAGCTACACCCCAGAGTGCAGTTGGCCCACCCAGAGAAACACACTGACAATTGGAACTGAATCTCTGAATGGTCACAGTTACAGAGACAGCTACAACCCAGAGTGCAGTGGAACCACCCAGAGAAACACACTGAAAATTGGAACTGAATCACTGAATGGTCACAGTTACAGAGGCAGCTACATCCCAGAGAGCAGTGGAACCACCCAGAGAAACACACTGAAAATTGGAACTGAATCACTGAATGGTCACAGTTACAGAGGCAGCTACACCCCAGGGTGCAGTGGAACCACCCAGAGAAACACACTGACAATTGGAACTGAATCACTGAATGGTTACAGTGGAGTGAGGGATATCTCTGAAACAATGTGAGATGTAGAGATGGGACTGATGGTTTCTGAGTGGACAGCATCCTTTCTGTTAATGTTAGTTGAACAATGTGATCAACACCGTCCGGTGTTTGCAAAGAGGTCACTCACTCAGAAAAATAATATTTGCTTTCACTGAACACAATATCGTAATCTGTTTGTTCACATCTTGAAAAATAAGTTAAACGATGTCACAACCTCAATTTCCCTGAGGCGGTTCCACAGGGTATTAACTAAAAGCTTGGAGAATATATAACCTCAGAGTTACAGACAGAGAGATTGCCAATCGCAGGAAGGGACACATCACTTCACACTGAAAATGCATTTTCCAGTTAATCAGGTTGAGAAAGTATTCTACCCAATCCTGGCTATTGTTGGTGTTCCTGGTAAGTGACTGTCACCATTGAAGTTGTGTAAATCTGTGTGTGAGCTGCTCTCTGATTTTAAACTGGGACTGAAAATACCTGATCCTGATCTCGTGCTCACTGTTATATCGACACCTGGTCAACGATATAATTGTCAAATGTATTCAAGCATGTCAATGGTTTGAATCCCTTTCATCAACTCACAATAAACCTCTGTTTGTAACTCACTAGATCTCTGACCGGGGAAGTTATTATATTGAGTGGAATCTTGTATAATGTTAGATTGGACCTCAGTAAAGGCAATCTCTCTGAAGGGAGGTTTAGGAGGAGAAAGAATTAAATCACACTGAGTGTGGGTATCTGTCAGTGTAGAATTGTACTGACTGTGGGTCACTATCCAGAGTGGAATATCTGACAGCGGTGAACAAGGATTACTGGAAGTGTCTGTCAGTGTGGAATTGTACTGACTGTGGGTCACTATCCAGAGTGGAATATCTGACAGCGGTGAACAAGGATTACTGGAAGTATCTGTCAGTGTAGAATTGTACTGACTGTGGGTCACTATCCAGAGTGGAATATCTGACGGCGGTGAACAAGGATTACTGGAAGTGTCTGTCAGTGTGGAATTGTACTGAGTGTGGATCACTAACCAGAGTGGAATATCTGACAGCAGTGAAGAAGGATTACTGGAAATGTCTGTCAGTGTAGAATTGTACTGACTGTGGGACCCACACCAGTGTGGAATATCTGACAGCAGTGAAGAAGGATTACTGGAAGTGTCTGTCAGTGTAGAATTGTACTGAGTGTGGGTCTCTCACCAGAGTGGAATATCTGATCCAATTATCTCTCTATTACTGGGACTATCTGTCCGTGTGGAATTGTATTGTGTGTGGGTCAGTAACTGGACTGAAATTAGTTGGTTCTGTTTTGAAATGATGTATTTTATTGGTGAGGGGTCGCTCCATTCTGTGCAGTTCTCTCTGTGTGTTTTAACTTTGGAATAGGTTGAAAACAGGAAGAGTTTGGCTGTGTTTTGAAGATGTTTGATATTTATTGTATGAAGTGCAATGTCTCTATCTCTGTTTTCTATTGATCTACTCTAACAGGAACAGATATCACCCACACTCTAATGTTTCACAAAACCCACAGCAGTGCAGTATTCCACTAGGTTTTGTGATATTTTCTCATTCCTATTCATCCTGAAATGAACTCACATGTTTGATCAATTTTTATGGGTGTTTTTAAACTGTCTTTCTGCTTCACACGATTTGTGAATCTATTCACCTGAAGCCAGAAACCCCTCCAGTCCATTCACACACTTGTTTTCCAAGGAGTGATTGGGGGACTTATTGTTCTGAACAAAATGCAGCAGCGGACACTGATCTGTCGGGACATTAATGTCCCATCGAAATACCCACTTTGAAAATTCATAATGAATGATGACGTGTGCCTGTAATTAGTTGTATTCTGCCTCTGTATTCACTATCACTCCCAATTTGATTCTGTCTGTAAATTGTGTAATTATCATTCTGCTTCCCGATCCCATACTGTTGATGGGAATGGTGAAGGAGAGTGATCCCAGTGCTGATCCTTGTGGAACACCACTTCCCACCTTCCACCAATCAGCCTAAATCCCTTTAACTCCTCTCCCTGTTTTCTCTGTGTGTCGCCAGCATTTGTCCATCCTGCTGCTGTGTCCCCTAACTCCACTGGCTCTGAGATTACCCATCAGTCTGTTATGTCGGATCTTACTGACGGCCTTTAGAAAATCAAATTGTTTAACATCCATCATACTACTCAGATCTATTATTTCTGGTAGTTATTGAAATAATTGGATGAAATGTGTCAGGAATAATGTTGACTTTGGAATATGTGGCGACTATTTAGTGTACTCTGTGTTACTGGATTTCTTTTAACTCATGCTTCTAATTCAATGCTTCCAACTGTTGACATTGTGACTGGACGATTTGATTATATTCTGTTCTAAATTCAAGGATAACAGAGACCGACTTCTGCTTCTCAATTCTTTGGTAATTATTCTGATGGTGATCAGTGAATAGATAATATTGTCTCTGCTGTTTCTGTCTATTTTATGAATATTTGTTGTGAAATCCATCCGCCTCCAGTAATCTCCCTCTACCTGGACCCACCCTCTGGCCTCCTATCAGCTCTTGATCTTTTCATTGAGATGTGTCAGTGCGACATTGACCGTCTCAATTTCTCTGTGCCTCTCACCAACTCTATCCTGACTCACTCTAAACTTGCTCCAATCCTCTCTCTGATATCCAACCCTGGCCTGGTGATCTAAGCTGCTCACTGGGGCGGTGCCATTATTGTCTGGTGTCCTGACCTCTTCCTCACAGAGGCTGACCGTCAGCTCTCAGGCCCATCCTGGTACCTCCCCCTGGACCAGCAGCACACCACCAAACATCATGATGTTGTTTCCAGGTCTTTCACTGACCTCCTTGACTCTGGATATCTTCTGTCCTCAGCCTTGGACAGCATAGTCCCACAACCCCACACATCCTGCATCAACCTCCCGCTTCTACCTCCTTCCCAAAATCCACAAACAGGGAAGTCCCAGTGCACCCATTATTTCGGTCTGTTCCAGTCCCACCAAGATCATTTCTTCCGATCTTCATTCCATCCACTTTACCCTGTTCTGTCCCTTCCCAAAGACAGTGGTGTCACAGTGACACAGTGGTTTGCACTGCTGCCTCACAGCACCAGGGTCCCGAAATCAATTCCCACCTTGGGTGACTGTCTGTGTGGAGACTGCACTTTTTCTCCCTGTCTGTGTGGGTTTCCTCCGGGTCTCCGGTTACCTCCCATAGTCCAGGTCAGGTGGATTGACCATGGTAAATTACTCCGGTGTCCAAAAAGATGTGTCGGTTAAATTAAGGGGTTAATGAGATAGGCGGGGGAGTGAGCTTGGTTGAGGTACTCTTTCAGAGGTTTGGTACAGACTTAATGGGCCGAATGGCCTCCTTTTGCACTGTACAGGCTATATTTCTATTCCTCCCATGGTTATGAAGTGGGAAGGTCCTGCGTTTGTTTAATTTTTTTCCATTGAGCGTGGAGTATTCAAATAAACCAGGAGTGGGGTCCAACCCCATCAGAATTCCAGTCCAGGGAACGGTCCAATCTGGGGTGTGGTCCAATAATTGAGCTGGGGTGACAATCTCGGGTATGTTTGTATCCGGTTTGGGAAACCTGTCCGGCCTGAGTGAATCCTGTAAATCAGACTAAATGAGAAATGTAACCTCTCCCAAAGGTCTCTGAATTATAAACATTTTCCTACCACTGCCATCAAACTGACAGGGCTGCAATTCACACTTTCCCCCCATTCCCCACCTTTAACACTGGAGTTACATTTCCTACTCCCCTCTCTGCAATGTTAATCTCTGTGCCCACTCCTCTCCCCACACCCCCACCCACCCACTGTCCATTATATTGATGCTGCAATTGTGTCCTGGTTCAGACAGGGAGATTCATTACCCAGTAATTTCCCGCGTCTCTCCTTTCTCTCTCTGACAGTTAATATACTGGGAATTGTGATTCTGTGTCGGGGGAAGTGTGGCCTCTCTACCTGCACCACTCGCTACCTGGTGGCCATGGCAACGGCGGATCTGCTGTTTATTATCACTAAACCGATACTGAACAGGATCAATGGTTATTATTTCCCCCGGAGTTTCCTGTCCCTCACCCCTGTGTGTAGTGTTCACTCTGTCCTGGTCACTGCAGCCAGGGACTGTTCTGTCTGGTTCACCCTCACTTTCTCCTTTGATCGATTTGTGGCCATTCGCTGCCAGAAACTGAAAAGTAAATATTGCACCGGGAAAACTGCGGCTGTGGTTCTGTCCACAAGCGGCCTCCTGCTCTGTGTGAAAAACATCCCCGTGTACTTTACATTGGAACCTGGGGGGATAATCGACAATGTCCAGTGGTTCTGCGTCACAAAGAGCAGCTTTCTCACTGACCCGGGATGGGTTGGGTATCTCTGGTTTGATCAGGTTGTAACCCCATTGGTGCCGTTCTTCTCAATCCTGTTGACCAACGCTCTGACAGTCAGACACATTTTACTCAGCAGTCGGGTCCGGAAGGCACTGAGGGCCCAGAGTCAGGGAGACAATCGCAGCGACCCAGAGATGGAGAGCAGAAGGAAGTCAATGATTTTACTCTTCAGCATCTCCGGAACTTTCATCCTCCTCTGGACCGTGTCTGTTATTACATTTTTCTATATGGATGTGAGAGGATTAGTTTACCTCACCCGTCCTCAATATACTTTACAAATAGTCGGATACATGCTGCACGATTTAAATTGCTGCACAAACACATTTATTTATGTGGTGACTCAGTCCAGGTTCAGGGAGCAGATCAAGGTCGGGGTGAAATATCCGGTCACATCAATTATTAAATTAATGAGAAAATAAAACGGACTGAAAACCTCTCAGCCAATCAGGAGCTCCAGCCGCTGACTGACAGCCTCTCAGCCAATCAGGAGCTCCAACCGCTGACTGACAGTCTCTCAGCCAATCAGGAGCTCCAGCCGCCGACTGACAGTCTCTCAGCCAATCAGGAGCTCCAACCGCTGACTGACAGCCTCTCAGCCAATCAGGAGCTCCAACCGCTGAGTAACAGCCTCTCAGCCAATCAGGAGCTCCAGCTGCTACTAACAGCCTCTCAGCCAATCAGGAGCTCCAGCCGCTGACTGAAACCATCTCAGCCAATCAGGAGCTCCAGCCGCTGAGTAACAGCCTCTCAGCCAATCAGGAGCTCTAGCCGCTGACTGACAGTCTCTCAGCCAATCAGGAGCTCCAGCCGCTGACTGACAGTCTCTCAGCCAATCAGGAGCTCCAGCCGCCGACTGGCAGTCTCTCAGCCAATCAGGAGCTCCAGCCGCCGACTGGCAGTCTCTCAGCCAATCAGGAGCTCCAGCCGCTAACTGACAGCCTCTTAGCCAATCAGGAGCTCCAGCCGCTGACTGACAGCCTCTCAGCCAATCAGGAGCTCCAGCCGCTAACTGACAGCCTCTCAGCCAATCAGGAGCTCCAGCCGCCGACTGGCATTCTCTCAGCCAATCAGGAGCTCCAACCGCTGACTGACAGCCTCTCAGCCTATCAGTATCTCCTGGCGCTGACTGACAGCCTCTTAGCCAATCAGGAGATCCAGCCGCTGACTGACAGTCTCTCAGCCAATCAGGAGCTCCAACCGCTGACTGACAGCCTCTCAGCCAATCAGGAGCTCCAGCCGCTAACTGACAGCCTCTTAGCCAATCAGGAGATCCAGCCGCTGACTGTCAATCTCTCAGCCAATCAGGAGCTCCAGCCGCTGACTGACAGCCTCTCAGCCAATCAGGAGCTGGGTCTGGGGCGTGGGAAACACAGACAGTGCTGGCTGTGGGGGGGGAGCACTGACAGTGCTGGCTGTGTGGGGGGAGCACTGACAGTGCTGGCTGTGTGGGCAGCACTGACAGTGCTGGCTGTGTGGGGGAGCACTGACAGTGCTGGCTGTGTGGTGGGAGCACTGACAGTGCTGGCTGTGTGGGCAGCACTGACAGTGCTGGCTGTGTGAGGGAGCACTGACAGTGCTGGCTGTGTGGGGGGAGCACTGACAGTGCTGGCTGTGTGGGGGAAGCACTGACAGTGCTGGCTGTGTGGGGAGCACTGACAGTGCTGGCTGTGTGGGGAGCACTGACAGTGCTCGCTGTGCGGTGGGAGCACATTTCTTTATGTGGTGACTCAGTCCAGGTTCAGGGAGCAGATCAAGATCGCGGTGAAATATCCGGTTGCATCAATTATTAAATTAATGAGAAAATAAAACTGACTGAAAGCCCCTCAGCCAATCAGGAGTTCCAACCGCTGACTGACAGTCTCTCAGCCAATCAGTGGCTCCAGCCGCCGACTGGCAGTCTCTCAGCCAATCAGGAGCTCCAACCGCTGACTGACAGTCTCTCAGCCTATCAGTATCTCCTGGCGCTGACTGACAGCCTCTCAGCCAATCAGGAGCTGGGTCTGGGGCGTGGGGAGCACTGACAGTGCTGGCTGTGTGGGGGAGCACTGACAGTGCTGGCTGTGTGGGGGGAACACTGACAGTGCTGGCTGTGTGGGGGGAACACTGACAGTGCTGGCTGTGTGGTGGGAGCACTGACAGTGCTGGCTGTGTGGGGGAGCACTGACAGTGCTGGCTGTGTGGGGGAGCACTGACAGTGCTGGCTGTGTGGGGGAGCACTGACAGTGCTGGCTGTGTGGGGGAACACTGACAGTGCTGGCTCTGTGGGGGAGCACTGACAGTGCTGGCTGTGTGGGGGAGCACTGACAGTGCTGGCTGTGTGGGGAGCACTGACAGTGCTGGCTCTGTGGGGGAGCACTGACAGTGCTGGCTGTGTGGTGGGAGTACTGACAGTGCTGGCTGTGTGGGGGAGCACTGACAGTGCTGGTTGTGTGGTGGGAGCACTGACAGTGCTGGCTGTTTGGGGGGAGCACTGACAGTGCTGGCTGTGTGGGGGAGCACTGACAGTGCTGGCTGTGTGGGGGAGCACTGACAGTGCTGGCTGTGTGGTGGGAGCACTGACAGTGCTGGCTGTGTGGGGGGGAGCACTGACAGTGCTGGCTGTGTGCGAGGAGCACTGACAGTGCTGGCTGTGTGGGGGAGCACTGACAGTGCTGGCTGTGTGGGGTGAGTACTGACAGTGCTGGCTGTGTGGGGGGAGCACTGACAGTGCTGGCTGTGTGGGGTGAGCACTGACAGTGCTGGCTGTGTAGGGGGAGCACTGACAGTGCTGGCTGTGTGGTGGGAGCACTGACAGTGCTGGCTGTGTGATGGGAGCACGGGCAGTGCTGGCTGTGTGGTGGGAGCACTGGCAGTGCTGGCTGTGTGGGGGGAGCACTGATAGTGCTGGCTGTGTGGGGAGCACTGACAGTGCTGGCTGTGTGGTGGGAGCACTAACAGTGCTGGCTGTGTGGGGGGAGGACTGACAGTGCTGGCTGTGTGGGGCGAACTCTGACAGTGCTGGCTCTGTGGGGGAGCACTGACAGTGCTGGCTGTGTGGGGGGAGCACTGACAGTGCTGGCTGTGTGGGGGAGCACGGGCAGTGCTGTCTGTGTGAGGGGAGCACTGACAGTGCTGGCTGTGTGGGGGAGCACTGACAGTGCTGGCTGTGTGGGGCGAGCACTGACAGTGCTGGCTGTGTGGGGGAGCACTGACAGTGCTGGCTGTGTGGTGGAGCACTGACAGGGCTGGCTGTGTGGTGGGAGCACTGACAGTGCTAGCTGTGTGGGTGGAGGACTGACAGTGCTGGCTCTTTGGGGGAGCACTGACAGTGCTGGCTGTGTGAGGGGAGCACTGACAGTGCTGGCTGTGTAGGGAGAGCACTGGCAGTGCTGGCTGTGTGGGGGGAGCACTGACAGTGCTGGTTGTGTGGTGGGAGCACTGACAGTGCTGGCTGTGTGGGGGAGCACTGACAGTGCTGGCTGTGTGGGGGAGCACTGACAGTGCTGGCTGTGTGAGGGGAGCACTGACAGTGCTGGCTGTGTGGCGGGAGCACTGACAGTGCTGGCTGTGTGGTGGGAGCACTGACAGTGCTGGCTGTGTGGGGGGAGCACTGACAGTGCTGGCTGTGTGGTGGGAGCACTGACAGTGCTAGCTGTGTGGGTGGAGGACTGACAGTGCTGGCTCTGTGGGGGAGCACTGACAGTGCTGGCTGTGTGAGGGGAGCACTGACAGTGCTGGCTGGGTGGGGGGAGCACTGACAGTGCTGGCTGTGTGGGGGGATCACTGACAATTCTGGCTGTGTGGGGGGAGCACTGGCAGTGCTGGCTGTGTGGGGGAGCACTGACAGTGCTGGCTGTGTGGGGGAGCACTGACTGTGCTGGCTGTGTGGTGGGAGCACTGACAGTGCTGGCTGTGTGGTGGGAGCACTGACAGTGCTGGCTGTGTGGGGGAGCTCTGACAGTGCTGGCTGCGTGGGGGAGCACTGACAGTGCTGGCTGTGGGGGGAGCACTGACAGTGCTGGCTGTGTGGGGGGAACACTGACAGTGCTGGCTGTGTGGGGGGAGCACTGACAGTGCTGGCTGTGTGGAGGGAGCACTGACAGTGCTGGCTGTGTGGTGGGAGCACTGACAGTGCTGGCTGTGTGGTGGGAGCACTGACAGTGCTGGCTGTGTGGGGGGAGCACTGACAGTGCTGGCTGTGTGGGGAGCACTGACAGTGCTGGCTGTGTGGTGGAGCACTGACAGTGCTGGCTGTGTGGGGGGAGCACTGACAATGCTGGCTGTGGGGGAGCACTGACAGTGCTGGCTGTGTGGGGGGAGCACTGACAGTGCTGGCTGTGTGTGGGGAGCACTGACTGTGCTGGCGGTGTGGTGGGAGCACTGGCATTGCTGGCTGTGTGGGGGGAACACTGACAGTGCTGGCTGTGTGGTGGGAGCACTGACAGTGCTGGATGTGTGGGGGAGCACTGACAGTGCAGGCTGTGGGGGGGGAGCACTGACAGTGCTGGCTGTGTGGGGGGAGCACTGACAGTGCTGGCTGTGTGGGGGAGCACTGACAGTGCTGGATGTGCGGGGAGCACTGACAGTGCTGGTTGTGTGGGTGGAGCACTGACAGTGCTGGCTGTGTGGGGGAGCACTGTCAGTGCTGGCTGTGTGGTGGGAGGACTGACAGTGCTGGCTGTGTGGGGGGAGCACTGACAGTGCTGGCTGTGTGGGGGAGCACTGACAGTGCTGGCTGTGTGTTGGGAGCACTGACAGTGCTGGCTGTGTGGGGTGAGCACTGACAGTGCTGGCTGTGTGGTGGGAGCACTGACAGTGCTGGCTGTGTGGGGGGAGCACTGACAGTGCTGGCTGTGTGGGGAGCACTGACAGTGCTGGCTGTGTGCGGGGAGCACTGACAGTGCTGGCTGTGTGGGGAGCACTCACAGTGCTGGCTGTGTGGGGTGAGCACTGACAGTGCTGGCTGTGGGGTGGGAGCACTGACAGTGCTGGCTGTGTGGGAGAGCACTGACAGTGCTGGCTGTGTGGTGGGGGCACTGACAGTGCTGGCTGTGTGTTCGGAGCACTGACAGTGCTGGCTGTGTGGGTGGAGCACTGGCAGTGCTTGCTGTGTGATGGGAGCACTGACAGTGCTGGCTGTGTGGTGGGAGCACTGACAGTGCTGGCTGTGTGGTGGGAGCACTAGCAGTGCTGGCTGTGTGGGGGGAGCACTGACAGTGCTGGCTGTGTTTTGGGAGCACTGACAGTGCTGGCTGTGGGGGGAGCACTGACAGTGCTGGCTGTGTGCGAGGAGCACTGACAGTGCTGGCTGTGTGGGGGAGCACTGACAGTGCTGGCTGTGTGGGGTGAGCACTGACAGTGCTGGCTGTGTGGGGGGAGCACTGACAGTGCTGGCTATGTGGGGTGAGCACTGACAGTGCTGGCTGTGTAGGGGGAGCAATGACAGTGCTGGCTGTGTGGTGGGAGCACTGACAGTGCTGGCTGTGTGGTGGGAGCACGGGCAGTGCTGGCTGTGTGGTGGGAGCACTGGCAGTGCTGGCTGTGTGGGGGGAGCACTGATAGTGCTGGCTGTGTGGGGAGCACTGACAGTGCTGGCTGTGTGGTGGGAGCACTAACAGTGCTGGCTGTGTGGGGGGAGGACTGACAGTGCTGGCTGTGTGGGGCGAACTCTGACAGTGCTGGCTCTGTGGGGGAGCACGGGCAGTGCTGGCTGTGTGAGGGGAGCACTGACAGTGCTGGCTGTGTGGGGGAGCACTGACAGTGCTGGCTGTGTGGGGCGAGCACTGACAGTGCTGGCTGTGTGGGGGAGCACTGACAGTGCTGGCTGTGTGCTGGAGCACTGACAGGGCTGGCTGTGTGGTGGGAGCACTGACAGTGCTAGCTGTGTGGGTGGAGGACTGACAGTGCTGGCTCTTTTGGGGGAGCACTGACAGTGCTAGCTGTGTGAGGGGAGCACTGACAGTGCTGGCTGTGTAGGGAGAGCACTGGCAGTGCTGGCTGTGTGGGGGAGCACTGACAGTGCTGGTTGTGTGGTGGGAGCACTGACAGTGCTGGCTGTGTGGGGGAGCACTGACAGTTCTGGCTGTGTGGTGGGAGCACTGACAGTGCTGGCTGTGTGGGGGAGCACTGACAGTGCTGGCTGTGTGGCGGGAGCACTGACAGTGCTGGCTGTGTGGTGGGAGCACTGACAGTGCTGGCTGTGTGGGGGGAGCACTGACAGTGCTGGCTGTGTGGCGGGAGCACTGACAGTGCTGGCTGTGTGGGGGGAGCACTGACAGTGCTGGCTGTGTGGGGGAGCACTGATAGTGCTGTCTGTGTGGCGGGAGCACTGACAGTGCTGGTTGTGTGGTGGGAGCACTGACAGTGCTGGCTGTGTGGAGGGAGCACTGACAGTGCTGGCTGTGTGGCGGGAGCACTGACAGTGCTGGCTGTGCGGTGGGAGCACTGACAGTGCTAGCTGTGTGGGTGGAGGACTGACAGTGCTGGCTCTGTGGGGGAGCACTGACAGTGCTGGCTGTGTGAGGGGAGCACTGACAGTGCTGGCTGGGTGGGGGGAGCACTGACAGTGCTGGCTGTGTGGGCGAGCACTGACAGTGCTGGCTGTGTGGGGGGAGCACTGACAGTGCTGGCTGTGTGGTGGGAGCACTGACAGTGCTGGCTGTGTCGGGGAGCACTGACAGTGCTGTCTGTGTGGGGGGAGCACTGACAGTGCTCGCTGTGTGGGGTGAGCACTGACAGTGCTGGCTCTGTGGGGGAGCACTGACAGTGCTGGCTCTGTGGGGGAGCACTGACAGTGCTGGCTGTTTGGGGGAGCACTGACAGTGCTGGCTGTGTGGGGGGAGCACTGACAGTGCTCGCTGTGTGGGGTGAGCACTGACAGTGCTGGCTGTGTGGGGGGAGCACTGACAGTGCTGGCTGTGTGGTGGGAGCACTGACAGTGCTGGCTGTGTGGTGGGAGCACTGACAGTGCTGGCTGTGTGAGGGGAGCACTGACAGTGCTCGCTGTGTGGGGGGAGCACTGACAGTGCTGGCTGTGTGGGGGGAGCACTGACAGTGCTGGCTGTGGGGGGAGCACTGACAGTGCTGGCTGTGTGCGAGGAGCACTGACAGTGCTGGCTGTGTGGGGGAGCACTGACAGTGCTGGCTGTGTGGTGGGAGCACTAACAGTGCTGGCTGTGTGGGAGCACTGGCAGTGCTGGCTGTGTGGGGGGAGGACTGACAGTGCTGGCTGTGTGGGGCAAACTCTGACAGTGCTGGCTCTGTGGTGGAGCACTGACAGTGCTGGCTGTGTGGGGGGAGCACTGGCAGTGCAGGCTGTGTGGGGGAGCACTGACAGTGCTGGCTGTGTGGGGGAGCACTGACAGTGCTGGCTGTGGGGGGAGCACTGACAGTGCTGGCTGTGTGCGAGGAGCACTGACAGTGCTGGCTGTGTGGGGGAGCACTGACAGTGCTGGCTGTGTGGGGTAAGCACTGACAGTGCTGGCTGTGTGGGGTGAGCACTGACAGTGCTGTCTGTGTGGGGGGAGCACTGACAGTTCTGGCTGTGGGGGGGAGCACTGACAGTGCAGGCTGTGTGGGGGAGCACTGACATGTGCTGGCTGTGTGGGGGGAGCACTGACAGTGCTGGCTGTGTGGGGGGAGCACTGACAGTGCTGGCTGTGTGGTGGGAGCACTGACAGTGCTGGCTGTGTGGGGGGAGCACTAACAGTGCTGGCTGTGTGGGGGGAGCACTGACAGTGCTGGCTGTGTGGGGAGCACTGACAGTGCTCGCTGTGCGGTGGGAGCACATTTAATTATGTGGTGACTCAGTCCAGGTTCAGGGAGCAGATCAAGATCGCGGTGAAATATCCGGTTGCATCAATTATTAAATTAATGAGAAAATAAAACTGACTGAAAGCCCCTCAGCCAATCAGGAGTTCCAACCGCTGACTGACAGTCTCTCAGCCAATCAGGGGCTCCAGCCGCCGACTGGCAGTCTCTCAGCCAATCAGGAGCTCCAACCGCTGACTGACAGTCTCTCAGCCTATCAGTATCTCCTGGCGCTGACTGACAGCCTCTCAGCCAATCAGGAGCTGGGTCTGGGGCGTGGGGAACACTGACAGTGCTGGCTGTGTGGGGAGCACTGACAGTGCTGGCTGTGTGGGGAGCACTGACAGTGCTGGCTGTGTGGTGGGAGCACTGACAGTGCTGGCTGTGTGGGGGAGCACTGACAGTGCTGGCTGTGTGGGGGAGCACTGACAGTGCTGGCTGTGTGGGGGAGCACTGACAGTGCTGGCTGTGTGGTGGGAACACTGACAGTGCTGGCTCTGTGGGGGAGCACTGACAGTGCTGGCTGTGTGGGGGAGCACTGACAGTGCTGGCTGTGTGGGGAGCACTGACAGTGCTGGCTCTGTGGGGGAGCACTGACAGTGCTGGCTGTGTGGTGGGAGTACTGACAGTGCTGGCTGTGTGGGGGAGCACTGACAGTGCTGGTTGTGTGGTGGGAGCACTGACAGTGCTGGCTGTTTGGGGGGAGCACTGACAGTGCTGGCTGTGTGGGGCAGCACTGACAGTGCTGGCTGTGTGGGGGAGCACTGACAGTGCTGGCTGTGTGGTGGGAGCACTGACAGTGCTGGCTGTGTGGGGGGAGCACTGACAGTGCTGGCTGTGGGGGGAGCACTGACAGTGCTGGCTGTGTGCGAGGAGCACTTACAGTGCTGGCTGTGTGGGGGAGCACTGACAGTGCTGGCTGTGTGGGGTGAGTACTGACAGTGCTGGCTGTGTGGGGGGAGCACTGACAGTGCTGGCTGTGTGGGGTGAGCACTGACAGTGCTGGCTGTGTAGGGGGAGCACTGACAGTGCTGGCTGTGTGGTGGGAGCACTGACAGTGCTGGCTGTGTGATGGGAGCACGGGCAGTGCTGGCTGTGTGGGGGGAGCACTGACAGTGCAGGCTGTGTGGTGGGAGCACTGGCAGTGCTGGCTGTGTGGTGGGAGCACTGGCAGTGCTGGCTGTGTGATGGGAGCACGGGCAGTGCTGGCTGTGTGCGAGGAGCACTGACAGTGCTGGCTGTGTGGGGGGAGCACTGACAGTGCAGGCTGTGTGGTGGGAGCACTGGCAGTGCTGGCTGTGTGGGGGGAGCACTGATAGTGCTGGCTGTGTGGGGAGCACTGACAGTGCTGGCTGTGTGGTGGGAGCACTGACAGTGCTGGCTGTGTGGGGGAGCACTAACAGTGCTGGCTGTGTGGGGGGAGGACTGACAGTGCTGGCTGTGTGGGGCGAACTCTGACAGTGCTGGCTCTGTGGGGGAGCACTGACAGTGCTGGCTGTGTGGGGGGAGCACTGACAGTGCTGGCTGTGTGGGGGAGCACGGGCAGTGCTGTCTGTGTGAGGGGAGCACTGACAGTGCTGGCTGTGTGGGGGAGCACTGACAGTGCTGGCTGTGTGGGGCGAGCACTGACAGTGCTGGCTGTGTGGGGGAGCACTGACAGTGCTGGCTGTGTGGTGGAGCACTGACAGGGCTGGCTGTGTGGTGGGAGCACTGACAGTGCTAGCTGTGTGGGTGGAGGACTGACAGTGCTGGCTCTTTGGGGGAGCACTGACAGTGCTGGCTGTGTGAGGGGAGCACTGACAGTGCTGGCTGTGTAGGGAGAGCACTGGCAGTGCTGGCTGTGTGGGGGGAGCACTGACAGTGCTGGTTGTGTGGTGGGAGCACTGACAGTGCTGGCTGTGTGGGGGGAGCACTGACAGTGCTGGCTGTGTGGGGGAGCACGGGCAGTGCTGTCTGTGTGAGGGGAGCACTGACAGTGCTGGCTGTGTGGGGGAGCACTGACAGTGCTGGCTGTGTGGGGGGAGCACTGACAGTGCTGGCTGTGTGGTGGAGCACTGACAGGGCTGGCTGTGTGGTGGAGCACTGACAGGGCTGGCTGTGTGGTGGGAGCACTGACAGTGCTGGCTGTGTGGTGGAGCACTGACAGGGCTGGCTGTGTGGTGGGAGCACTGACAGTGCTAGCTGTGTGGGTGGAGGACTGACATGTGCTGGCTGTGTGGGGGGAGCACTGACAGTGCTGGCTGTGTGGGGGGAGCACTGACAGTGCTGGCTGTGTGGTGGGAGCACTGACAGTGCTGGCTGTGTGGGGGGAGCACTAACAGTGCTGGCTGTGTGGGGGGAGCACTGACAGTGCTGGCTGTGTGGGGAGCACTGACAGTGCTCGCTGTGCGGTGGGAGCACATTTATTTATGTGGTGACTCAGTCCAGGTTCAGGGAGCAGATCAAGATCGCGGTGAAATATCCGGTTGCATCAATTATTAAATTAATGAGAAAATAAAACTGACTGAAAGCCCCTCAGCCAATCAGGAGTTCCAACCGCTGACTGACAGTCTCTCAGCCAATCAGGGGCTCCAGCCGCCGACTGGCAGTCTCTCAGCCAATCAGGAGCTCCAACCGCTGACTGACAGTCTCTCAGCCTATCAGTATCTCCTGGCGCTGACTGACAGCCTCTCAGCCAATCAGGAGCTGGGTCTGGGGCGTGGGGAACACTGACAGTGCTGGCTGTGTGGGGAGCACTGACAGTGCTGGCTGTGTGGGGAGCACTGACAGTGCTGGCTGTGTGGTGGGAGCACTGACAGTGCTGGCTGTGTGGGGGAGCACTGACAGTGCTGGCTGTGTGGGGGAGCACTGACAGTGCTGGCTGTGTGGGGGAGCACTGACAGTGCTGGCTGTGTGGTGGGAACACTGACAGTGCTGGCTCTGTGGGGGAGCACTGACAGTGCTGGCTGTGTGGGGGAGCACTGACAGTGCTGGCTGTGTGGGGAGCACTGACAGTGCTGGCTCTGTGGGGGAGCACTGACAGTGCTGGCTGTGTGGTGGGAGTACTGACAGTGCTGGCTGTGTGGGGGAGCACTGACAGTGCTGGTTGTGTGGTGGGAGCACTGACAGTGCTGGCTGTTTGGGGGGAGCACTGACAGTGCTGGCTGTGTGGGGCAGCACTGACAGTGCTGGCTGTGTGGGGGAGCACTGACAGTGCTGGCTGTGTGGTGGGAGCACTGACAGTGCTGGCTGTGTGGGGGGAGCACTGACAGTGCTGGCTGTGGGGGGAGCACTGACAGTGCTGGCTGTGTGCGAGGAGCACTTACAGTGCTGGCTGTGTGGGGGAGCACTGACAGTGCTGGCTGTGTGGGGTGAGTACTGACAGTGCTGGCTGTGTGGGGGGAGCACTGACAGTGCTGGCTGTGTGGGGTGAGCACTGACAGTGCTGGCTGTGTAGGGGGAGCACTGACAGTGCTGGCTGTGTGGTGGGAGCACTGACAGTGCTGGCTGTGTGATGGGAGCACGGGCAGTGCTGGCTGTGTGGGGGGAGCACTGACAGTGCAGGCTGTGTGGTGGGAGCACTGGCAGTGCTGGCTGTGTGGTGGGAGCACTGGCAGTGCTGGCTGTGTGATGGGAGCACGGGCAGTGCTGGCTGTGTGCGAGGAGCACTGACAGTGCTGGCTGTGTGGGGGGAGCACTGACAGTGCAGGCTGTGTGGTGGGAGCACTGGCAGTGCTGGCTGTGTGGGGGGAGCACTGATAGTGCTGGCTGTGTGGGGAGCACTGACAGTGCTGGCTGTGTGGTGGGAGCACTGACAGTGCTGGCTGTGTGGGGGAGCACTAACAGTGCTGGCTGTGTGGGGGGAGGACTGACAGTGCTGGCTGTGTGGGGCGAACTCTGACAGTGCTGGCTCTGTGGGGGAGCACTGACAGTGCTGGCTGTGTGGGGGGAGCACTGACAGTGCTGGCTGTGTGGGGGAGCACGGGCAGTGCTGTCTGTGTGAGGGGAGCACTGACAGTGCTGGCTGTGTGGGGGAGCACTGACAGTGCTGGCTGTGTGGGGCGAGCACTGACAGTGCTGGCTGTGTGGGGGAGCACTGACAGTGCTGGCTGTGTGGTGGAGCACTGACAGGGCTGGCTGTGTGGTGGGAGCACTGACAGTGCTAGCTGTGTGGGTGGAGGACTGACAGTGCTGGCTCTTTGGGGGAGCACTGACAGTGCTGGCTGTGTGAGGGGAGCACTGACAGTGCTGGCTGTGTAGGGAGAGCACTGGCAGTGCTGGCTGTGTGGGGGGAGCACTGACAGTGCTGGTTGTGTGGTGGGAGCACTGACAGTGCTGGCTGTGTGGGGGGAGCACTGACAGTGCTGGCTGTGTGGGGGAGCACGGGCAGTGCTGTCTGTGTGAGGGGAGCACTGACAGTGCTGGCTGTGTGGGGGAGCACTGACAGTGCTGGCTGTGTGGGGGGAGCACTGACAGTGCTGGCTGTGTGGTGGAGCACTGACAGGGCTGGCTGTGTGGTGGAGCACTGACAGGGCTGGCTGTGTGGTGGGAGCACTGACAGTGCTGGCTGTGTGGTGGAGCACTGACAGGGCTGGCTGTGTGGTGGGAGCACTGACAGTGCTAGCTGTGTGGGTGGAGGACTGACAGTGCTGGCTCTTTGGGGGAGCACTGACAGTGCTGGCTGTGTGGTGGAGCACTGACAGGGCTGGCTGTGTGGTGGGAGCACTGACAGTGCTAGCTGTGTGGGTGGAGGACTGACAGTGCTGGCTCTTTGGGGGAGCACTGACAGTGCTGGCTGTGTGAGGGGAGCACTGACAGTGCTGGCTGTGTAGGGAGAGCACTGGCAGTGCTGGCTGTGTGGGGGGAGCACTGACAGTGCTGGTTGTGTGGTGGGAGCACTGACAGTGCTGGCTGTGTGGGGGAGCACTGACAGTGCTGGCTGTGTGGGGGAGCACTGACAGTGCTGGCTGTGTGAGGGGAGCACTGACAGTGCTGGCTGTGTGGCGGGAGCACTGACAGTGCTGGCTGTGTGGTGGGAGCACTGACAGTGCTGGCTGTGTGGGGGGAGCACTGACAGTGCTGGCTGTGTGGTGGGAGCACTGACAGTGCTAGCTGTGTGGGTGGAGGACTGACAGTGCTGGCTCTGTGGGGGAGCACTGACAGTGCTGGCTGTGTGAGGGGAGCACTGACAGTGCTGGCTGGGTGGGGGGAGCACTGACAGTGCTGGCTGTGTGGGGGGATCACTGACAATTCTGGCTGTGTGGGGGAGCACTGGCAGTGCTGGCTGTGTGGGGGAGCACTGACAGTGCTGGCTGTGTGGGGGAGCACTGACTGTGCTGGCTGTGTGGTGGGAGCACTGACAGTGCTGGCTGTGTGGTGGGAGCACTGACAGTGCTGGCTGTGTGGGGGAGCTCTGACAGTGCTGGCTGCGTGGGGGAGCACTGACAGTGCTGGCTGTGTGGGGAGCACTGACAGTGCTGGCTGTGTGGGGGGAACACTGACAGTGCTGGCTGTGTGGGGGGAGCACTGACAGTGCTGGCTGTGTGGAGGGAGCACTGACAGTGCTGGCTGTGTGGTGGGAGCACTGACAGTGCTGGCTGTGTGGTGGGAGCACTGACAGTGCTGGCTGTGTGGGGGGAGCACTGACAGTGCTGGCTGTGTGGTGGGAGCACTGCCAGTGCTGGCTGTGTGGGGGAGCACTGACAGTGCTGGCTGTGTGGGGGAGCACTGACAGTGCTGGCTGTGTGGGGGGAGCACTGACATTGCTGGCTGTGTGGTGGGAGCACTGACAGTGCTGGCTGTGTGGTGGGAGCACTGACAGTGCTGGCTGTGTGGGGGAGCACTGACAGTGCTGGCTGTGTGGTGGGAGCACTGCCAGTGCTGGCTGTGTGGGGGAGCACTGACAGTGCTGGCTGTGTGGGGGAGCACTGACAGTGCTGGCTGTGTGGGGGGAGCACTGACATTGCTGGCTGTGTGGTGGGAGCACTGACAGTGCTGGCTGTGTGGTGGGAGCACTGACAGTGCTGGCTGTGTGGGGGAGCACTGACATTGCTGGCTGTGGGGGAGCACTGACAGTGCTGGCTGTGTGGGGGAGCACTGACAGTGCTGGCTGTGTGTGGGGAGCACTGACTGTGCTGGCGGTGTGGTGGGAGCACTGGCATTGCTGGCTGTGTGGGGGGAACACTGACAGTGCTGGCTGTGTGGGGGAGCACTGACAGTGCAGGCTGTGGGGGGGGAGCACTGACAGTGCTGGCTGTGTGGTGGGAGCACTGACAGTGCTGGCTGTGTGGGGGAGCACTGACAGTGCTGGCTGTGTGGGGGGAGCACTGACAGTGCTGGCTGTGTGGGGTGAGCACTGACAGTGCTGTCTGTGTGGGGGGAGCACTGACAGTGCTGGCTGTGTGGGGTGAGCACTGACAGTGCTGGCTGTGCGGGGGAGCACTGACAGTGCTGGCTGTGTGGTGGGAGCACTGACAGTGCTGGCTGTGTGGTGGGAGCACTGACAGTGCTGGCTGTGTGGGAGCACTGGCAGTGCTGGCTGTGTGGGGGGAGGACTGACAGTGCTGGCTGTGTGGGGCGAACTCTGACAGTGCTGGCTCTGTGGTGGAGCACTGACAGTGCTGGCTGTGTGGGGGGAGCACTGGCAGTGCTGGCTGTGTGGGGGAGCACTGACAGTGCTGGCTGTGTGGGGGGAGCACTGGCAGTGCTGGCTGTGTGGGGAGCACTGACAGTGCTGGCTGTGTGGGGGGTGCACTGACAGTGCTGGCTGTGGGGGAGCACTGACAGTGCTGGCTGTGTGCGAGGAGCACTGACAGTGCTGGCTGTGTGGGGGAGCACTGACAGTGCTGGCTGTGTGGGGTAAGCACTGACAGTGCTGGCTGTGTGGGGGGAGCACTGACAGTGCTGGCTGTGTGGGGTGAGCACTGACAGTGCTGGCTGTGTGGGGGGAGCACTGACAGTGCTGGCTGTGTGGTGGGAGCACTGACAGTGCTGGCTGTGTGGTGGGAGCACTGACAGTGCTGGCTGTGTGGGGGAGCACTGACAGTGCTGGCTGTGTGGGGTGAGCACTGACAGTGCTGGCTGTTTGGTGGGAGCACTGACAGTGCTGGCTGTGTGGGGAGCACTCACAGTGCTGGCTGTGTGGGGTGAGCACTGACAGTGCTGGCTGTGTGGGGGAGCACTGGCAGTGCTGGCTGTGTGGGGGAGCACTGACAGTGCTGGCTGTGTGGGGGGAGCACTGACAGTGCTGGCTGTGTGGGGGAGCACTGGCAGTGCTGGCTGTGTGGGGGAGCACTGACAGTGCTGGCTGGGTGGGGGAGCACTGACACTGCTGGCTGTGTGCGAGGAGCACTGACAGTGCTGGCTGTGTGGGGGAGCACTGACAGTGCTGGCTGTGTGGGGTGAGCACTGACAGTGCTGGCTGTGTGGGGTGAGCACTGACAGTGCTGGTTGTGTGGGGGGAGCACTGACAGTGCTGGCTGTGTGGGGGAGCACAGACAGTGCTGGCTGTGTGCGGGGGAGCACTGACAGTGCTGGCTGTGTACGGGGAGCACTGACAGTGCTGGCTGTGTGGTGGGAGCACTGACAGTGCTGGCTGTGTGGTGGGAGCACGGGCAGTGCTGGCTGTGTGGTGGGAGCACTGGCAGTGCTGGCTGTGTGGGGGGAGCACTGACAGTGCTGGCTGTGTGGTGGGAGCACTGACAGTGCTGGCTGTGTGGTGGGAGCACGGGCAGTGCTGGCTGTGTGGTGGGAGCACTGACAGTGCTGGCTGTGTGGGGAGCACTGACAGTGCTGGCTGTGTGGTGGGAGCACTAACAGTGCTGGCTGTGTGGGGCGAACTCTGACAGTGCTGGCTGCGTGGGGGAGCACTGACAGTGCTGGATTTGTGGGGGAGCACTGACAGTGCAGGCTGTGTGGTGGAGCACTGACAGTGCTGGCTGTGTGGGGGAGCACTGACAGTGCTGGCTGTGTGGGGGAGCACTGACAGTGCAGGCTGTGTGGTGGAGCACTGACAGTGCTGGCTGTGTGGGGGAGCACTGACAGTGCTGGCTGTGTGGGGAGCACTGACAGTGCTGGCTGTGTGGGGGAGCACTGACAGTGCTGGCTGTGTGGTCGGAGGACTGACAGTGCTGGCTGTGTGGGGGGAGCACTGACAGTGCTGGCTGTGTGGGGGAGCACTGACAGTGCTGGCTGTGTGTTGGGAGCACTGACAGTGCTGGCTGTGTGGGGTGAGCACTGACAGTGCTGGCTGTGTGGGGGAGCACTGACAGTGCTGGCTGTGTGGGGAGCACTCACAGTGCTGGCTGTGTGGGGTGAGCACTGACAGTGCTGGCTGTGGGGTGGGAGCACTGACAGTGCTGGCTGTGTGGGAGAGCACTGACAGTGCTGGCTGTGTGGTGGGAGCACTGACAGTGCTGGCTGTGTGGTGGGAGCACTGACAGTGCTGGCTGTGTGGAGGGAGCACTGACAGTGCTGGCTGTGTGGGTGGAGCACTGGCAGTGCTTGCTGTGTGATGGGAGCACTGGCAGTGCTGGCTGTGTGTTCGGAGCACTGACAGTGCTGGCTGTGTGGGTGGAGCACTGGCAGTGCTTGCTGTGTGATGGGAGCACTGACAGTGCTGGCTGTGTGGGGAGCACTGACAGTGCTGGCTGTGTGGGGGAGCACTGACAGTGCTGGCTGTGTGGTCGGAGGACTGACAGTGCTGGCTGTGTGGGGGGAGCACTGACAGTGCTGGCTGTGTGGGGGGAGCACTGACAGTGCTGGCTGTGTGTTGGGAGCACTGACAGTGCTGGCTGTGTGGGGTGAGCACTGACAGTGCTGGCTGTGTGGTGGGAGCACTGACAGTGCTGGCTGTGTGGGGGGAGCACTGACAGTGCTGGCTGTGGGGGGAGCACTGACAGTGCTGGCTGTATGCGGGGAGGACTGACAGTGATGGCTGTGTGGGGAGCACTCACAGTGCTGGCTGTGTGGGGTGAGCACTGACAGTGCTGGATGTAGGGTGGGAGCACTGACAGTGCTGGCTATGTGGGAGAGCACTGACAGTGCTGGCTGTGTGGAGGGAGCACTGACAGTGCTGGCTGTGTGTTCGGAGCACTGACAGTGCTGGCTGTGTGGGTGGAGCACTGGCAGTGCTTGCTGTGTGATGGGAGCACTGGCAGTGCTGGCTGTGTGGTGGGAGCACTGGCAGTGCTGGCTGTGTGGGGGGAGCACTGACAGTGCTGGCTGTGTGTTGGGAGCACTGACAGTGCTGGCTGTGTGGGGTGAGCACTGACAGTGCTGGCTGTGTGGGGGAGCACTGACAGTGCTGGCTGTGTGGGGAGCACTGACAGTGCTGGCTGTGTGGGGGGAGCACTGGCATTGCTGGCTGTGTGGGGGGAACACTGACAGTGCTGGCTGTGTGGTGGGAGCACTGACAGTGCTGGATGTGTGGGGGAGCACTCACAGTGCAGGCTGTGTGGGGGAGCACTGACAGTGCTGGCTGTGTGGGGGGAGCACTGACAGTGCTGGCTGTGTGGGGGGAGCACTGACAGTGCTGGCTGTGTGGGGGAGCACTGACAGTGCTGGCTGTGTGGGGGAGCACTGACAGTGCTGGTTGTGTGGGTGGAGCACTGACAGTGCTGGCTGTGTGGGGGAGCACTGACAGTGCTGGCTGTGTGGTGGGAGGACTGACAGTGCTGGCTGTGTGGGGGGAGCACTGACAGTGCTGGCTGTGTGGGGGAGCACTGACAGTGCTGGCTGTGTGGGGGAGCACTGACAGTGCTGGCTGTGTTTTGGGAGCACTGACAGTGCTGGCTGTGTGGGGTGAGCACTGACAGTGCTGGCTGTGTGGTGGGAGCACTGACAGTGCTGGCTGTGTGGGGGGAGCACTGACAGTGCTGGCTGTGTGGGGGGAGCACTGACAGTGCTGGCTGTGTGGGGAGCACTGACAGTGCTGGCTGTGTGGTGGGAGCACTGACAGTGCTGGCTGTGTGGGTGGGAGCACTGACAGTGCTGGCTGTGTGGAGGGAGCACTGACAGTGCTGGCTGTGTGTTCGGAGCACTGACAGTGCTGGCTGTGTGGGTGGAGCACTGGCAGTGCTTGCTGTGTGATGGGAGCACTGACAGTGCTGGCTGTGTGGTGGGAGCACTGACAGTGCTGGCTGTGTGGTGGGAGCACTGACAGTGCTGGCTGTGTGGGGGAGCACTGACAGTGCTGGCTGTGTGGTGGGAGCACTGACAGTGCTGGCTGTGTGGGGGAGCACTGACAGTGCTGGCTGTGTGGGGGAGCACTGACAGTGCAGGCTGTGTGGTGGAGCACTGACAGTGCTGGCTGTGTGGGGGGAGCACTGACAGTGCAGGCTGTGTGGGGGAGCACTGACAGTGCAGGCTGTGTGGGGGAGCACTGACAGTGCTGGCTGTGTGGGGGGAGCACTGACAGTGCTGGCTGTGTGGGAGCACTGACAGTGCTGACTGTGTGGGGGGAGCACTGACAGTGCTGACTGTGTGGGGTGAGCACTGACAGTGCTGGCTATGTGGGAGAGCACTGACAGTGCTGGCTGTGTGGTGGGAGCACTGACAGTGCTGGCTGTGTGGTGGGAGCACTGACAGTGCTGGCTGTGTGGGTGGGAACACTGACAGTGCTGGCTGTGTGGAGGGAGCACTGACAGTGCTGGCTGTGTGTTCGGAGCACTGACAGTGCTGGCTGTGTGGGTGGAGCACTGGCAGTGCTTGCTGTGTGATGGGAGCACTGGCAGTGCTGGCTATGTGGGAGAGCACTGACAGTGCTGGCTGTGTGGTGGGAGTACTGACAGTGCTGGCTGTGTGGTGGGAGCACTGACAGTGCTGGCTGTGTGGTGGGAGCACTGACAGTGCTGGCTGTGTGGGGGGAGCACTGACAGTGCTGGCTGTGGGGGGAGCACTGACAGTGCTGGCTGTGTGCGGGGAGGACTGACAGTGATGGCTGTGTGGGGAGCACTCACAGTGCTGGCTGTGTGGGGTGAGCACTGACAGTGCTGGCTGTGGGGTGGGAGCACTGACAGTGCAGGCTATGTGGGAGAGCACTGACAGTGCTGGCTGTGTGGTGGGAGCACTGACAGTGCTGGCTGTGTGGGTGGGAACACTGACAGTGCTGGCTGTGTGGGGGGAGCACTGACAGTGCTGGCTGTGTGGAGGGAGCACTGACAGTGCTGGCTGTGTGTTCGGAGCACTGACAGTGCTGGCTGTGTGGGTGGAGCACTGGCAGTGCTTGCTGTGTGATGGGAGCACTGGCAGTGCTGGCTGTGTGGTGGGAGCACTGGCAGTGCTGGCTGTGTGGGGGGAGCACTGACAGTGCTGGCTGTGTGTTGGGAGCACTGACAGTGCTGGCTGTGTGGGGTGAGCACTGACAGTGCTGGCTGTGTGGGGGAGCACTGACAGTGCTGGCTGTGTGGGGAGCACTGACAGTGCTGGCTGTGTGGGGGGAGCACTGACTGTGCTGGCGGTGTGGTGGGAGCACTGGCATTGCTGGCTGTGTGGGGGGAACACTGACAGTGCTGGCTGTGTGGTGGGAGCACTGACAGTGCTGGATGTGTGGGGGAGCACTCACAGTGCAGGCTGTGTGGGGGAGCACTGACAGTGCTGGCTGTGTGGGGGGAGCACTGACAGTGCTGGCTGTGTGGGGGGAGCACTGACAGTGCTGGCTGTGTGGGGGAGCACTGACAGTGCTGGCTGTGTGGGGGAGCACTGACAGTGCTGGTTGTGTGGGTGGAGCACTGACAGTGCTGGCTGTGTGGGGGAGCACTGACAGTGCTGGCTGTGTGGTGGGAGGACTGACAGTGCTGGCTGTGTGGGGGGAGCACTGACAGTGCTGGCTGTGTGGGGGAGCACTGACAGTGCTGGCTGTGTGGGGGAGCACTGACAGTGCTGGCTGTGTTTTGGGAGCACTGACAGTGCTGGCTGTGTGGGGTGAGCACTGACAGTGCTGGCTGTGTGGTGGGAGCACTGACAGTGCTGGCTGTGTGGGGGGAGCACTGACAGTGCTGGCTGTGTGGGGGGAGCACTGACAGTGCTGGCTGTGTGGGGAGCACTGACAGTGCTGGCTGTGTGGTGGGAGCACTGACAGTGCTGGCTGTGTGGGTGGGAGCACTGACAGTGCTGGCTGTGTGGAGGGAGCACTGACAGTGCTGGCTGTGTGTTCGGAGCACTGACAGTGCTGGCTGTGTGGGTGGAGCACTGGCAGTGCTTGCTGTGTGATGGGAGCACTGACAGTGCTGGCTGTGTGGTGGGAGCACTGACAGTGCTGGCTGTGTGGTGGGAGCACTGACAGTGCTGGCTGTGTGGGGGAGCACTGACAGTGCTGGCTGTGTGGTGGGAGCACTGACAGTGCTGGCTGTGTGGGGGAGCACTGGCAGTGCTGGCTGTGTGGGGGAGCACTGACAGTGCTGGCTGTGTGGGGGAGCACTGACAGTGCAGGCTGTGTGGTGGAGCACTGACAGTGCTGGCTGTGTGGGGGGAGCACTGACAGTGCAGGCTGTGTGGGGGAGCACTGACAGTGCAGGCTGTGTGGGGGAGCACTGACAGTGCTGGCTGTGTGGGGGGAGCACTGACAGTGCTGGCTGTGTGGGAGCACTGACAGTGCTGACTGTGTGGGGGGAGCACTGACAGTGCTGACTGTGTGGGGGGAGCCCAGTCAGTGCTGGCTGTGTGGGGGTGGGAGCACTGACAGTGCTGGCTGTGTGGGGGTGGGAGCCCAGTCAGTGCTGGCTGTGTGGGGGTGGGAGCACTGACAGTGCTGGCTGTGTGGGGGAGCACTGACAGTGCTGGCTGTCTTGAGGGAGCACTGGCAGTGCTGGCTGTGTGGTGGGGAGAATTGACAGTGCTGGCTGTGTGGTGGGAGCACTGACTGTGTGGGGGAGCACTGACAGTGCTGGCTGTGTAGTGGGAACACTAACAGTGCTGGCTGTGTGGGGGGAGCACTGACATTGCTGGCTGTGCGGTGGGAGCACTGACAGTCCTGGCTGTGTGTGGGGAGCACTGACAGTGCTGGCTGTGTGGGGGAGCACTGACAGTGCCGACTGTGTAGGAGCAGCGCTGGCAGTGCTGGCTGTGTGGGGGAGCCCTGACAGGGATGGCTGTATGGTGGGAGCACTGACAGTGCTGGCTGTGTGGTGGGAGCACTGACAGTGCTGGCTGTGTGGTGGGAGCACTAACAGTGCTGGCTGTGTGGTGGGAGCACTGACAGTGCTGGCTGTGTGCGGGGAGGACTGACAGTGATGGCTGTGTGGGGAGCACTCACAGTGCTGGCTGTGTGGGGTGAGCACTGACAGTGCTGGCTGTGGGGTGGGAGCACTGACAGTGCAGGCTATGTGGGAGAGCACTGACAGTGCTGGCTGTGTGGTGGGAGCACTGACAGTGCTGGCTGTGTGGGTGGGAACACTGACAGTGCTGGCTGTGTGGGGGGAGCACTGACAGTGCTGGCTGTGTGGAGGGAGCACTGACAGTGCTGGCTGTGTGTTCGGAGCACTGACAGTGCTGGCTGTGTGGGTGGAGCACTGGCAGTGCTTGCTGTGTGATGGGAGCACTGGCAGTGCTGGCTGTGTGGTGGGAGCACTGGCAGTGCTGGCTGTGTGGGGGGGAGCACTGACAGTGCTGGCTGTGTGTTGGGAGCACTGACAGTGCTGGCTGTGTGGGGTGAGCACTGACAGTGCTGGCTGTGTGGGGGAGCACTGACAGTGCTGGCTGTGTGGGGAGCACTGACAGTGCTGGCTGTGTGGGGGGAGCACTGACTGTGCTGGCGGTGTGGTGGGAGCACTGGCATTGCTGGCTGTGTGGGGGGAACACTGACAGTGCTGGCTGTGTGGTGGGAGCACTGACAGTGCTGGATGTGTGGGGGAGCACTCACAGTGCAGGCTGTGTGGGGGAGCACTGACAGTGCTGGCTGTGTGGGGGGAGCACTGACAGTGCTGGCTGTGTGGGGGGAGCACTGACAGTGCTGGCTGTGTGGGGAGCACTGACAGTGCTGGCTGTGTGGGGGAGCACTGACAGTGCTGGTTGTGTGGGTGGAGCACTGACAGTGCTGGCTGTGTGGGGGAGCACTGACAGTGCTGGCTGTGTGGTGGGAGGACTGACAGTGCTGGCTGTGTGGGGGGAGCACTGACAGTGCTGGCTGTGTGGGGGAGCACTGACAGTGCTGGCTGTGTGGGGGAGCACTGACAGTGCTGGCTGTGTTTTGGGAGCACTGACAGTGCTGGCTGTGTGGGGTGAGCACTGACAGTGCTGGCTGTGTGGTGGGAGCACTGACAGTGCTGGCTGTGTGGGGGGAGCACTGACAGTGCTGGCTGTGTGGGGGGAGCACTGACAGTGCTGGCTGTGTGGGGAGCACTGACAGTGCTGGCTGTGTGGTGGGAGCACTGACAGTGCTGGCTGTGTGGGTGGGAGCACTGACAGTGCTGGCTGTGTGGAGGGAGCACTGACAGTGCTGGCTGTGTGTTCGGAGCACTGACAGTGCTGGCTGTGTGGGTGGAGCACTGGCAGTGCTTGCTGTGTGATGGGAGCACTGACAGTGCTGGCTGTGTGGTGGGAGCACTGACAGTGCTGGCTGTGTGGTGGGAGCACTGACAGTGCTGGCTGTGTGGGGGAGCACTGACAGTGCTGGCTGTGTGGTGGGAGCACTGACAGTGCTGGCTGTGTGGGGGAGCACTGGCAGTGCTGGCTGTGTGGGGGAGCACTGACAGTGCTGGCTGTGTGGGGGAGCACTGACAGTGCAGGCTGTGTGGTGGAGCACTGACAGTGCTGGCTGTGTGGGGGGAGCACTGACAGTGCAGGCTGTGTGGGGGAGCACTGACAGTGCAGGCTGTGTGGGGGAGCACTGACAGTGCTGGCTGTGTGGGGGGAGCACTGACAGTGCTGGCTGTGTGGGAGCACTGACAGTGCTGACTGTGTGGGGGGAGCACTGACAGTGCTGACTGTGTGGGGGGAGCCCAGTCAGTGCTGGCTGTGTGGGGGTGGGAGCACTGACAGTGCTGGCTGTGTGGGGGTGGGAGCCCAGTCAGTGCTGGCTGTGTGGGGGTGGGAGCACTGACAGTGCTGGCTGTGTGGGGGAGCACTGACAGTGCTGGCTGTCTTGAGGGAGCACTGGCAGTGCTGGCTGTGTGGTGGGGAGAATTGACAGTGCTGGCTGTGTGGTGGGAGCACTGACTGTGTGGGGGAGCACTGACAGTGCTGGCTGTGTAGTGGGAACACTAACAGTGCTGGCTGTGTGGGGGGAGCACTGACATTGCTGGCTGTGCGGTGGGAGCACTGACAGTCCTGGCTGTGTGTGGGGAGCACTGACAGTGCTGGCTGTGTGGGGGAGCACTGACAGTGCCGACTGTGTAGGAGCAGCGCTGGCAGTGCTGGCTGTGTGGGGGAGCCCTGACAGGGATGGCTGTATGGTGGGAGCACTGACAGTGCTGGCTGTGTGGTGGGAGCACTGACAGTGCTGGCTGTGTGGTGGGAGCACTAACAGTGCTGGCTGTGTGGTGGGAGCACTGACAGTGCTGGCTGTGTGGGGTGGGAGCACTGACAGTGCTGGCTGTGTGGTGGGAGCACTGACAGTGCTGGCAGTGTGGGGGGAGCACTGACAGTGCTGGCTGTGTGGGGGTGGGAGCACTGACAGTGCTGGCTGTGTGGTGGGAGCACTGACAGTGCTGGTTGTGTGAGGGGAGCACTGACAGTGCTGGCTGTGTGGTGGGAGCACTGACAGTGCTGGCTGTGTGGGGAGCACTGACATTGCTGGCTGTGTGGTGGGAGCACTGACAGTGCTGGCTGTGTGGGGTAGCACTGACAGTGCTGGCTGTGTGGTGGGAGCACTGACAGTGCTGGCTGTGTGGGGGGAGCACTGACAGTGCTGGCTGTGTGGTGGGAGCACTGACAGTGCTGGCTGTGCGGGGGGAGCACTGACAGTGCTGGCTGTGTGGGGAGCACTGACAGTGCTGCCTGTGTGGGGGAGCACTGACAGTGCTGGCTGTCTGGTGGGAGCACTGACTGTGTGGGGGAGCACTGACAGTACTGGCTGTGTGGTGGGAGCACTGACAGTGCTGGCTGTGTGGGGGAGCACTGACAGTGCTGACTGTGTGGTGGGAGCACTGACAGTGCTGGCTGTGCGTGGAGAACTGGCAGTGCTGGCTGTGTGGTGGGAGCACTGGCAGTGCTGGCTGTGTAGTGGGAGCACTGACACTGCTGGCTGTGTGTGGGAGCACTGACAGTGCTGGCTGTGTGGGGGAGCACTGACAGTGCCGACTGTGTGTGGGAGCACTGACAGTGCTGACTGTGTGGGGGGAGCACTGACAGTGCTGGCTGTGTGGTGGTAGCACTGACAGTGCTGACTGTGTGGGGGGAGCCCAGTCAGTGCTGGCTGTGTGGGGGTGGGAGCACTGACAGTGCTGGCTGTGTGGGGGAGCACTGACAGTGCTGACTGTGTTGGGGAGCACTGACAGTGCTGGCTGTCTTGAGGGAGCACTGGCAGTGCTGGCTGTGTGGTGGGAGCACTGACTGTGTGGGGGAGCACTGACAGTGCTGGCTGTTTGGTCGGAGGACTGACAGTGCTGGCTGTGTGGGGTGAGCACTAACAGTGCTGGCTGTGTGGTGGGAGCACTGACAGTGCTGGCTGTGTGGTGGGAGCACTGACAGTGCTGGCTGTGTGGTGGGAGCACTGACAGTGCTGGCTGTGTGGTGTGAGCACTGACAGTGCTGGCTGTGTGGGGGAGCACTGACAGTGCTGGCTGTGTGGGGTGAGCACTGACAGTGCTGGCTGTGTGGGGGAGCACTGACAGTGCTGGCTGTGGGGGGAGCACTGACAGTGCTGGCTGTGTGCGGGGAGGACTGACAGTGATGGCTGTGTGGGGAGCACTCACAGTGCTGGCTCTGTGGGGGTGGGAGCACTGACAGTGCTGGCTGTGTGGTGGGAGCACTGACAGTGCTGGCAGTGTGGGGGGAGCACTGACAGTGCTGGCTGTGTGGGGGTGGGAGCACTGACAGTGCTGGCTGTGTGGTGGGAGCACTGACAGTGCTGGTTGTGTGAGGGGAGCACTGACAGTGCTGGCTGTGTGGTGGGAGCACTGACAGTGCTGGCTGTGTGGGGAGCACTGACATTGCTGGCTGTGTGGTGGGAGCACTGACAGTGCTGGCTGTGTGGGGTAGCACTGACAGTGCTGGCTGTGTGCTGGGAGCACTGACAGTGCTGGCTGTGTGGGGGGAGCACTGACAGTGCTGGCTGTGTGGTGGGAGCACTGACAGTGCTGGCTGTGCGGGGGGAGCACTGACAGTGCTGGCTGTGTGGGGAGCACTGACAGTGCTGCCTGTGTGGGGGAGCACTGACAGTGCTGGCTGTCTGGTGGGAGCACTGACTGTGTGGGGGAGCACTGACAGTACTGGCTGTGTGGTGGGAGCACTGACAGTGCTGGCTGTGTGGGGGAGCACTGACAGTGCTGACTGTGTGGTGGGAGCACTGACAGTGCTGGCTGTGCGTGGAGAACTGGCAGTGCTGGCTGTGTGGTGGGAGCACTGGCAGTGCTGGCTGTGTAGTGGGAGCACTGACAGTGCTGGCTGTGTGTGGGGAGCACTGACACTGCTGGCTGTGTGTGGGAGCACTGACAGTGCTGACTGTGTGGGGGGAGCCCAGTCAGTGCTGGCTGTGTGGGGGTGGGAGCCCAGTCAGTGCTGGCTGTGTGGGGGAGCACTGACAGTGCTGACTGTGTTGGGGAGCACTGACAGTGCTGGCTGTGTGGTGGGAGCACTGACTGTGTGGGGGAGCACTGACAGTGCTGGCTGTGTGGTCGGAGGACTGACAGTGCTGGCTGTGTGGGGTGAGCACTGACAGTGCTGGCTGTGTGGGTGGAGCACTGACAGTGCTGGCTGTGTGGGGTGAGCACTGACAGTGCTGGCTGTGTGGGGGAGCACTGACAGTGCTGGCTGTGTGGGGTGAGCACTGACAGTGCTGGCTGTGTGGGGGGAGCACTGACAGTGCTGGCTGTGGGGGGAGCACTGACAGTGCTGGCTGTGTGCGGGGAGGACTGACAGTGATGGCTGTGTGGGGAGCACTCACAGTGCTGGCTGTGTGGGGTGAGCACTGACAGTGCTGGCTGTGGGGTGGGAGCACTGACAGTGCTGGCTATGTGGGAGAGCACTGACAGTGTTGGCTGTGTGGGGGAGCACTGACAGTGCTGGCTGTGTGTGGGGAGCACTGACAGTTCTGGCTGTGTGGAGGAGCACTGACAGTGCCGACTGTGTAGGAGCAGCGCTGGCAGTGCTGGCTGTGTGGGGGAGCCCTGACAGGGATGGCTGTATGGTGGGAGCACTGACAGTGCTGGCTGTGTGGTGGGAGCACTGACAGTGCTGGCTGTGTGGTGGGAGCACTAACAGTGCTGGCTGTGTGGTGGGAGCACTGACAGTGCTGGCTGTGTGGTGGGAGCACTGACAGTGCTGGCTGTGTGGTCGGAGCACAGACAGTGCTGGCTGTGTGGTGGGAGCACAGACAGTGCTGGCTGTGTGGTGGGAGCACAGACAGTGCTGGCTGCGTGGTGGGAGCACTGACAGTGCTGGCTGTGTGTGTGGGAGCACTGACAGTGCTGGCTGTGTGGTGGGAGCACTGTCAGTGCTGGCTGTGTGGGGGGAGCACTGATAGTGCTGGCTGTGTGTGGGAGCACTGACAGTGCTGGCTGTGTGGTGGGAGCACTGTCAGTGCTGGCTGTGTGGGGGGAGCACTGATAGTGCTGGCTGTGTGGGGGGAGCACTGACAGTGCTGGCTGTGTGGCGGGAGCACTGACAGTGCTGGCTGTGTGGTGGGAGCACTGACAGTGCTGGCTGTGTGGGGGAGCATTGACAGTGCTGACTGTGTGGGGGAGCACTGACAGCGCTGGCTGTGTGGCGGGAGCACTGGCAGTGCTGGCTGTGTGAGTTTAGCACTGACAGTGCTGGCTGTGTGGGGGAGCACTGACAGTGCTGGCTGTGTTGTGGGAGCACTGACAGTGCTGGCTGTGTGGGGTGGGAGCAGTGAGAGTGCTGGCTGTGTGGGGGGAGCACTGTCAGTGCTGGCTGTGTGGGGTGCACTGACAGTGTTGGCTGTGTGGGGGGAGCACTGGCAGTGCTGGCTGTGTGGGTGGAGTACTGACAGTGCTGGCTGTGTGGTGGGAGCACTGACAGTGCTGGCTGTGTGGGGGGAGCACTGACAGCGCTGGCTGTGTGGTGGGAGCACTGACAGTGCTGGCTGTGTGGGGGGAGCAGTGTCCGCGCTGGCTGTGTGGTGGGAGCACCGACAGTGCTGGCTGTGTGGGGGGAGCACTGACAGTGCTGGCTGTGTGGGGGAGCACTGACAGTGCTGCCTGTGTGGGGGAGCACTGACAGTGCTGGCTGTGTGGGGGAGCACTGTCCGTGCTGGCTGTGTGGTGGGAGCACCGACAGTGCTGGCTGTGTGTGGGGGAGCACTGAAAGTGCTGGCTGTGTGGTGGGAGCACTGACAGTGCTGGCTGTGTGGGGGAGCACTGACAGTGCTGGCTGTGTGGGGGGAGCACTGACAGTGCTGGCTGCGTTGGGGAGCACTGACAGTGCTGGCTGTGTGGGGGAGCAGTGACAGTGCTGGCTGTGTGGTGGGAGCACTGACAGTACTGGCTGTTTGGTGGGAGCACTGACAGTGCTGGCTGTGTGGGGGAGCACTTACAGTGCTGGCTGTGTGGTGGGAGCACTGACAGTGCTGGCTGTGTGGGGTGGGAGCAGTGACAGTGCTGGCTGTGTGGTGGGAGCACTGACAGTGCTGGCTGTGTGGGGTGGGAACACTGACAGTGCTGGCTGTGTGGGGGGTGCACTGACAGGGCTGGCTGTGTGGGGAGAGCACTGACAGTGCTGGCTGTGTGGGGGGTGCACTGACAGTGTTGGCTGTGTGGTGGGAGCACTGACAGTGCTGGCTGTGTGGGGGGTGCACTGACTGTGCTGGCTGTGTAGGGGGTGCACTGACGGTGCTGGCTGTGTGGTGGGAGCACTGACAGTGCTGGCTGCGTGTGGGAGCACTGACAGTGCTGGCTCTGTGGTGGGAGCACTGACAGTGCTGGCTGTGTGGGGGGAGCACTGACAGTGCTGGCTGCGTGGGGGAGCAGTGACAGTGATGGCTGTGTGGTGGGAGCACTGACGGTGCTGGCTCTGTGGGGAGCACTGGCAGTGCTGGCTGTGTGGGGGAGCACTGACAGTGTTGGCTGTGTAGGGGAGCACTGACAGTGCTGGCTGTGTGGGGGGAGCACTGACAATGCTGGCTGTGTGGTGGGAGCACTGACAGTGCTGGCTGTGTGGTGGGGAGCACTGACATTGCTGGCTGTGTGGGGGGAGCTCTGACAGTGCTGGCTGTGTGAGTTTAGCACTGACAGTGCTGGCTGTGTTGTGGGAGCACTGACTGTGCAGGCTGTGTGGTAGGAGCACTGACAGTGCTGGCTGTGTGGTGGGAGCACTGACAGTGCTGGCTGTGTGGTGGGAGCACTGACAGTGCTGGCCTTGTGGGGGAGCATTGACAGTGCTGACTGTGTGGGGGAGCACTGACAGCGCTGGCTGTGTGGTGGGAGCACTGACAGTGCTGGCTGTGTGGGGTGGGAGCAGTGAGAGTGCTGGCTGTGTGGGGGGAGCACTGTCAGTGTTGGCTGTGTGGGGGAGCACTGACAGTGCTGGCTGTGTGGGTGGACCACTGGCAGTGCTGGCTGTGTGGGGGAGCACTGGCAGTGCTGGCTGTGTGGGGGAGCACTGACAGTGCTGGCTGTGTGGGGGAGCACTGACAGTGCTGGCTGTGTGGGGGAGCACTGACAGTGCTGGCTGTGTGTGGGGAGCACTGACAGTGCTGGCTGTGTGGGGAGAGCACTGACAGTGCTGGCTGTGTGGGGGAGCACTGACAGTTCTGGCTGTGTGTTGGGAGCACGGACAGTGCTGGGCTGTGTGGTGGGAGCACTGACAGTGCTGGCTGTGTGGGGGAGCACAGACAGTGCTGGCTGTGTGGGGGGGAGCAATGACAGTGCTGGCTGTTTGGGGGAGCGCTGACAGTGCTGGCTGTGTGGGGGAGCACTGGCAGTGCTGGCTGTGTGGGGGAGCACTGACAGTGCTGTCTGTGGGGGAGCACTGACAGTGCTGGCTGTGTGGGGGGAGCACTGACAGTGCTGGCTGTGGGGGGAGCACTGACAGTGCTGGCTGTGTGGGGGGAGCACTGACAGTGCTGGCTGTGTGGGGGGAGCGCTGACAGTGCTGGCTGTGTGGGGAGCACTGGCAGTGCTGGCTGTGGGATGGCTGAAAATTGCCAGAAATGCTTGCCGTGTACTGACATAAAAAGGCTGCCGTGAACTGACGTAAAATGGCCACCGTGAACTGACATATAATGACCACAGTGCTGGTGTGTTGTGGGAGCACTGGCAGTGCAGGCTGACATAAAATGGCCACCGTGAACTGACATATAATGGCCAACGTGAACTGACATAAAATGGCCACCGTGAACTGACTTAAAATGGCCACCGTGAACTGACATAAAATGGACCCCTTCAACCGACATTAAATGACCACCGTGAACTAACATAAAATGGCTGCCGTGAACTGACATAAAATGGCCACCGTTGATTAACATAAAATGGCTGCCGTGAGCTCACATAAAATAGCCACCGTGACCTGACATAAAATGGCGTCCGTGAACTGACATACAATGGCCACCGTGAACTTACATAAAATGGCCATTGCGATTGAAATAAAATGGTTACCTTCAAACGACATAAAATGACCACCATGAACAGACATGAAATGGCCACCGTGTACTGACATTAAATGGCCCCTTCGACTGATTAAAATGCCCCCCCGTGAACTGACATAAAATGGCCACTGTGAACTGAGATAAAATGGCCACCATGAACTGACATAAAATGGCCCCCGTGAACTGACATAAAATGGCCACCGTGAACTGACATTAAATGGCCCCCGTGAACCAACATGAACTGGCAACCGCAACTGAGATTAAATGGCCATTGCAAACTGACATAAAATGGCCATTGTGATCTGACATACAATGGCCACCGTGAACTGACATAAAATGGCCACCGTCAACTGAGATAAAATGGCCATTGCAACCTGACGTAAAATGGCCATTGTGAACTGACATACAATGGCCATGGTGAACTGACATAAAATGGCCACCATGAACTGACATAAAATGGCCATTGTGAACAGACATAAAATGGCCATTGTGAACAGACATAAAATGACTATTGTGAACTGACATACAATGGCCACTGTGAACTGACATAAAATGGCCATTGTGAACTGACATAAAATGGCCACCGTGAACTGACATTAAATGGACCCCGTGAACTGACATAAAATGGCCATTGTGAACCGACATACAATGGCCTCCATGAACTGACATAAAATGGCCATTGTGAACTGATATACAATGGCTACCGTGAATTGACATAAAATGGCCACTGTGAACTGACATAAAATGGCCATTGAGAACTGACATACAATGGCCACTGTGAACTGACATACAATGGCCCCCGTGAACTGACATAAACTGTCCATTGTGAACTGACATACAATGGACGCCATGAACTGACATACAATGGCCTCCGTGAACTGACATAAAATGGCCATTGCGAGCTGACATAAAATGGCCATCAACCGACATAAAATGGCCACCGTGAACTGACATAACATGGCCCTCGTGAACTGACATAACATGGCCCCCGTGAACCAACATGAACTGTCCACCGCAACTGAGATAAAATGGCCATTGCAAACTGACATAAAATGGCCATTGTGAACTCACATACAATGGCCACCGTGAACTGACACAAAATGGCCACCGTCAACTGAGAAAAAATGGCCATTGCAAACTGACATAAAATGGCCATTGTGAACTGACAAACAATGGCCATTGTGAACTGACATAAAAGGGCCCCCGTGAACTGACATAAACTGTCCATTGTCAACTGACATAAAATGGCCATTGTGAACTGACATTAAATGGCCATTGTGAACTGACATAAAATGGACCCCGTGAACTGACATAAAATGGCCACTGTGAACTGACATAACATGGCCCCTGTGAACCAAACATGAACTGGCAACCGCAACTGAGATAAAATGGCCATTGTGAACTGACATACAATGGCCACCATGAACTGACATAAAATGGCCATTGTGAACTGACATAAAATGGCCATTGTGAACTGACTTACAATGGCCATTGTGAACTGACATAAATTGGCCATTGAGAACTAACATAAAATGGCCATTGTGAACTGACATAAAATGGCCATTGCGACCTGACATAAAATGGCTACCGTGGACTGACAGAAAATGGCCATTGCGACCTGACATAAAAAGGCCCCCGTGAACTGACATAAAATGGCCATTGAGAACTGACAGACAATGGCCATTGTGAACTGACATACAATGGCCCCCATGAACTGACATAAACTGTCCATTGTGAACTGACATACAATGGACGCCATGAACTGACATACAATGGCCATCGTGAACTGACATAAAATGGCCATTGCGAGCTGACATAAAATGGCCCCCGTCAACCGACATAAAATGACCACCGTGAACTGACATAAAATGGCCACCATGTACTGACATAAAATGGCCCCCATCGACTGTATAAAATGGCCCCCGTGAACTGACATAAAATGGCCACTGTGAACTGAGATAAAATGGCCACCGTGAACTGACATAAAATGGCCACTGTGAACACATAAAATGGCCATTGTGAACTGACATAAAATGGCCCCCGTGAACTGACATAATATGGCCACCGTGAACTGACATAACATGGCCCCCGTGAACAAACATGAACTGGTCACCGCAACTGAGATAAAATAGCCATTGCAAACTGACATAAAATGGCCATTGTGAACTCACATACAATGGCCACCGTGAACTGACACAAAATGGCCTCCGTCAACTGAGAAAAAATGGCCATTGCAAACTGACATAAAATGGCCATTGTGAACTGACATACAATGGCCATTGTGAACTGACATAAAAGGGCCCCCGTGAACTGACATAAACTGTCCATTGTGGACTGACATAAAATGGCCATTGTGAACTGACATAAAATGGCCATTGTGAACTGACATAAAATGGCCATTGTGAACTGACATAAAATGGCCATTGTGAACTGACATAAAATGGACCCCGTGAACTGACATAAAATGGCCACTGTGAACTGACATAACATGGCCCCCGTGAACCAAACATGAACTGCCACCGCAACTGAGATAAAATGGCCAGTGCAAACTGACATACAATGGCCACCGTGAACTGAGAAAAAATGGCCATTGCAAACTGACATAAATTGGCCATTGTGAACTGACATACAATGGCCAATGTGAACTGACATACAATGGCCACCATGAACTGACATAAAATGGCCATTGTGAACTGACATAAAATGGCCATTGTGAACTGACTTACAATGGCCACCGTGATCTGACATAAAATGGCCATTGTGAACTGACATAAAATGGCCATTGTGAACTAACATAAAATTGACCCCGTGAACTGACATAAAATGGCCATTGTGAACTGACATACAATGGCCCCCGTGAAGTGACATAAAATGGCCAATGTGAACTGACATAAAATGGCACCTGTGAATTGACATAAAATGGCCATTGCGACCTGACATAAAATGGCTACCGTGAACTGACATACAATGGCCTTTGCGACCTTACATAAAAAGGCCCCCATGAACTGACATAAACTGTCCATTCTGAACTGACATACAATGGTTATTGCGACCTGACATAAAATGGCCCCCGTGAACTGACATAAACTGTCCATTGCGACCTGACAAAAAATGGCCCCTGTGAACTGACATAAACTGTCCATTGTGAACTGACATACAATGGCCTTTGCGACCTGACATAAAATGGCCCCCGTGAACTGACATAAAATGGCCATTGTGAACTGACATAAACTGTCCATTGTGAACTGACATAAAATGGCCATTGCGACCTGACATAAAATGGCCCCCGTGAACTGACATAAAATGGCCATTGTGAACTGACATAAACTGTCCATTCTGAACTGACATACAATGGCCATTGCGACCTGACCTAAAAAGGCCCCCGTGAACTGACATGAACTGTCCATTGTTAACTGACATAAAATGGCTATTGTGAACTGTCATAAAATGGCTCCCGTGAACCGACATAAAATGTCCACCGTGAACTGACATACAATGGCCATTGTGAACTGACATACTAATGGCTATCGCGAACTGATGTAAAATGGCCACCGTGAACTGACATAAAATGGCTCCCGTGAACTGACAGAAAATGGCCGACTGCTGGTTGTGGATTTTGTTTTGGCAGAGTCCCAGAGAGAGCCGCAGAGACGCAGAGACCGAGAGAGATGGAGAGGGGAGAACACCCTCCACCCCCCCCCACCGAGAGAGATGGAGAGGGGAGAACAGCCTCCCCCCACCGAGAGAGATGGAGAAGGGGAACCCCCCCCCCCCACCGAGAGAGATGGAGAAGGGGAACCCCCCCCCACCGAGAGAGATGGAGAAGGGGAACCCCCCCCACACCGAGAGAGATGGAGTGGGTGGAACCCCCCTCCCCCCACCGAGAGAGATGGAGAAGGAGACCCCCCACAAAGCGTGATGGAGAAGGGGGAACCCCCCCACAGAGAGAGATGGAGAAGGAGACCCCCCACAAAGCGTGATGGAGAAGGGGGAACCCCACCCCCACCGAGAGAGAGATGGAGAGGGTGGAACCCCCCCCCCCCCACCGGGAGAGATGGAGAGGGGGGAACTCCCCCTCCACCGAGAGAGATGGAGAGGGTGGACCCCCTCCCCCCCCGCCCCCGCCGAGAGAGATGGAGAGGGGGGAACCCTGCCCCCACCAAGAGAGATGGAGAGGGTGGACCCCCCCCGCCGAGAGAGATGGAGAGGGGAGAACTCCCCCTCCACCGAGAGAGATGGAGAGGGTGGACCCCCCCCCCCCCACCGAGAGAGATGGAGAGGGTGGACCCCCCGCCGAGAGAGATGGAGAGGGGAGAACTCCCCCTCCACCGAGAGAGATGGAGAGGGTGGAATCACCCCACCCCCCACCGGGAGAGATGGAGAGGGGGGAACTCCCCCTCCACCGAGAGAGATGGAGAGAGGGGACCCCCCACCGAGTGAGATGGAGAGGGGGGACTCCCCCAGCGAGAGAGATGGAGAGGCGGGAACCCCCCACCCACCGAGAGAGATGGAGAGGCGGGAACCCCCCACCCACCGAGAGAGATGGAGAGGGTGGACCCCCCCCCCCCCCCCCGCCGAGAGAGATGGAGGGAGGTCCCCCCCTCCACCGAGAGAGATGTAGAGGGGGGACGCCCCACCGAGAGAGATGGAGAGGGGGGACTCCCCCACCGAGAGAGATGGAGAGGGGGGACCCCCCCCCCCCAACGAGAGAGATGTAGAGGGGGGACCCCCCACCGAGAGAGATGGAGAGGGGGGACTCCCTCACCGAGAGAGATGGAGAGGGGGATCCCGCCCCCCCCCCCCCCCCCCCACCGAGACGGAGAGGAAAACTGCAGGGGATGGGCACAATGGAAATGTGGAGCTTGTTCAAGGAACAGCTACTGCGTGTCCTTGATAAGTATGTACCTGTCAGGCAGGGAGGAAGTGGTCGAGCAAGGGAACCGTGGTTTACTAAGGCAGTCGAAACACTTGTCTAGAGGAAGAAGGAAGGAGGCGTATGTAAAGATGAGACATGAAGGTTCAGTAAGGGCGCTCGAGAGTTACAAGTTAGCTAGGAAGGACCTAAAGAGGGAGCTAAGAAGAGCCAGGAGGGGACATGAGAAGTCTTTGGCAGGTAGGATCAAGGATAACCCTAAAGCTTTCTATAGATATGATGTGGAGATGCCGGCGTTGGACTGGGGTGAGCACAGTACGAAGTCTTACAACACCAGGTTAAAGTCCAACAGGTTTGTTTCGATGTCACTAACTTTCGGAGCGCTGCTCCTTCCTCAGGTGAATGAAGAGGTCTGTTCCAGAAACATATGTACAGACAAATTCAAAGATGCCAGACAATGCTTGGAATGCGAGCATTAGCAGGTGATTAAATCTTTACAGATCCAGAGATGGGGTAACCCCAAAGAACAAAGAACAAAGAACAAAGAAATGTACAGCACAGGAACAGGCCCTTCGGCCCTCCAAGCCCGTGCCGACCATACTGCCCGACTAAACTACAATCTTCTACACTTCCTGGGTCCGTATCCTTCTATTCCCATCCTATTCATATATTTGTCAAGATGCCCCTTAAATGTCCCTATCGTCCCTGCCTCCACTACCTCCTCCGGTAGTGAGTTCCAGGCACCCACTACCCTCTGCGTAAAAAACTTGCCTCGTACATCTACTCTAAACTTTGCCCCTCTCACCTTAAACCTATGCCCCCTAGTAATTGACCCCTCTACCCTGGGGAAAAGCCTCTGACTATCCACTCTGTCTATGCCCCTCATAATTTTGTATACCTCTATCAGGTCGCCCCTCAACCTCCTTCGTTCCAGTGAGAACAAACCGAGTTTATTCAATCGCTCCTCATAGCTTATGCCCTCCATACCAGGCAACATTCTGGTAAATCTCTTCTGCACCCTCTCTAAAGCCTCCACATCCTTCTGGTAGTGTGGCGACCAGAATTGAACACTATACTCCAAGTGTGGCCTAACTAAGGTTCTATACAGCTGCAACATGACTTGCCAATTCTTATACTCAATGCCCCGGCCAATGAAGGCAAGCATGCCGTATGCCTTCTTGACTACCTTCTCCACCTGTGTAGCCCCTTTCAGTGATCTGTGGACCTGTACTCCTAGATCTCTTTGACTTTCAATACTCTTGAGGGTTCTACCATTCACTGTATATTCCCTACCTGCATTAGCCCTTCCAAAATGCATTACCTCACATTTGTCCAGGTTAAACTCCATCTGCCATCTCTCCGCCCAAGTCTCCAGACAATCTAAATCCTGCTGTATCCTCAGACAGTCCTCATCGCTATCCGCAATTCCACCAACCTTTGTGTCGTCTGCAAACTTACTAATCAGACCAGTTACATTTTCCTCCAAATCATTTATATATACTACAAAGAGCAAAGGTCCCAGCACTGATCCCTGTGGAACACCACTGGTCACAGCCCTCCAATTAGACAAGCATCCCTCCATTGCTACCCTCTGCCTTCTATGGCCTAGCCAGTTCTGTATCCACCTTGCCAGTTCACCCCTGATCCCGTGTGACTTCACCTTTTGTACTAGTCTACCATGAGGGACCTTGTCAAAGGCCTTACTGAAGTCCATATAGACAACATCTACTGCCCTACCTGCATCAATCATCTTAGTGACCTCCTCGAAAAACTCTATCAAGTTAGTGAGACACGACCTCCCCTTCACAAAACCGTGCTGCCTCTCACTAATACGTCCATTTGCTTCCAAATGGGAGTAGATCCTGTCTCGAAGAATTCTCTCCAGTAATTTCCCTACCACTGAAGTAAGGCTCACCGGCCTGTAGTTCCCGGGATTATCCCTGCCACCCTTCTTAAACAGAGGAACAACATTGGCTATTCTCCAGTCCTCCGGGACATCCCCTGAAGACAGCGAGGATCCAAAGATTTCTGTCAAGGCCTCAGCAATTTCCTCTCCAGCCTCCTTCAGTATTCTGGGGTAGATCCCATCCGGCCCTGGGGACTTATCTACCTTAATATTTTTTAAGACACCCAACACCTCGTCTTTTTGGATCACAATGTGACCCAGGCTATCTACACCCCCTTCTCCAGACTCAACATCTACCAATTCCTTCTCTTTGGTGAATACTGATGCAAAGTATTCATTTAGTACCTCGCCCATTTCCTCTGGCTCCACACATAGATTCCCTTGCCTATCCTTCAGTGGGCCAACCCTTTCCCTGGCTACCCTCTTGCTTTTTATGTAAGTGTAAAAAGCCTTGGGATTTTCCTTAACCCTATTTGCCAATGACTTTTCATGACCCCTTCTAGCCCTCCTGACTCCCTGCTTAAGTTCCTTCCTACTTTCCTTATATGCCACACAGGCTTCGTCTGTTCCCAGCCTTTTAGCCCTGACAAATGCCTCCTTTTTCTTTTTGACGAGGCCTACAATATCATTCGTCATCCAAGGTTCCCGAAAATTGCCGTATTTGTCTTTCTTCCTCACAGGAACATGCCTGTCCTGTATTCCTATCAACTGACACTTGAAAGCCTCCCACATGTCAGATGTTGATTTGCCCTCAAACATCCGCCCCCAATCTATGCTCTTCAGTTCCCGCCTAATATTGTTATAATTAGCCTTCCCCCAATTTAGCACATTCATCCTCGGACCACTCTTATCCTTGTCCACCAGTACTTTAAAACTTACTGAATTGTGGTCACTGTTACCAAAATGCTCCCCTACTGAAACATCTACCACCTGGCCGGGCTCATTCCCCAATACCAGGTCCAGTACCGCCTCTTCCCTAGTTGGACTGTTTACATATTGTTTTAAGAAGCCCTCCTGGATGCTCCTTACAAACTCTGCCCCGTCTAAGCCCCTGGCACTAAGTGAGTCCCAGTCAATATTGGGGAAGTTGAAGTCTCCCATCACCACAACCCTGTTGTTTTTACTCTTTTCCAAAATCTGTCTACCTATCTGCTCCTCTATCTCCCGCTGGCTGTTGGGAGGCCTGTAGTATACCCCCAACATTGTGACTGCACCCTTCTTATTCCTGATCTCTACCCATATAGCCTCACTGCCCTCTGAGGTGTCCTCTCGCTGTATAGCTGTGATACTCTCCTGAACAAGTAGCGCAACTCCGCCTCCCCTTTTACATCCCCCTCTATCCCGCCTGAAACATCTAAAACCTGGAACGTTTAGCTGCCAATCCTGCCCTTCCCTCAACCAGGTCTCTGTAATGGCAACAACATCATAGTTCCAAGTAGTAATCCAAGCTCTAAGTTCATCTGCCTTACCCGTAATGCTCCTTGCATTAAAACATATGCACGTCAGGCCACCAGACCCGCTGTGTTCAGCAACTTCTCCCCGTCTGCTCTGCCTCAGAGCCACACTGTCCATATTCCCTAGTTCTCCCTCAACGCTCTCACCTTCTGACCTATTGCTCCCGTGCCCACCCCCCTGCCATACTAGTTTAAACCCTCCCGTGTGACACTAGCAAATCTCGCGGCCAGGATATTTATGCCTCTCCGGTTTAGATGCAACCCGTCCATCTTATACAGGTCACACCTGCCCCGGAAGAGCTCCCAGTGGTCCAGATAACCGAAACCCTCCCTCCTACACCAGCTGTTTAGCCACGTGTTTGTCTGCTCTATCTTCCTATTTCTAGCCTCACTAGCACGTGGCACAGGGAGTAATCCCGAGATTACAACCCTCGAGGTCCTGTCTTTTAACTTTCTGCCTAGCTCCCTGAACTCCTGCTGCAGGACCTCATGCCTCTTCCTGCCTATGTCGTTAGTACCAATATGTACAACGACCTCTACCTGTTTGCCCTCCCCCTTCAGGATTCCCTCTACCCGTTCGGAGACATCCTGGACCCTGGCACCAGGGAGGCAACATACCATCCTGGAGTCTCTTTCACGTCCACAGAAGCGCCTATCTGTTCCCCTGACTATAGAGTCCCCTATAACTATTACTCTTCTGCGCTTTGACCCTCCCTTCTGAACATCAGAGCCAGCCGTGGTGCCACTGCTCTGGCTGCTGCTGTTTTCCCCTGATAGGCTATCCCCCCCGACAGTATCCAAAGGGGTATATCTGTTCGAGAGGGGGACAACCACAGGGGATTCCTGCACTGACTGCCTGCCCCAGGTTAAAGAGATGTGAATTGTACCAAGCCAGGACAGTTGGTACGATTTCGCAGGCCAGACAGTGGGGGATGAATGGAATGCGACATGAAGCCCAGGTCCCGGTTGAGGCCGCACTCATGTGTGCGGAACTTGGCTATAAGTTTCTGCTCGGCGATTCTGCGTTGTCGCGGGTCCTGAAGGCCGCCTTGGAGAACGCTTACCCGGAGATCAGAGGCTGAATGCCCTTGACTGCTGAAGTGTTCCCCGACTGGAAGGGAGCATTCCTGCCTGGTGATTGTTGCGCGATGTCCGTTCATTATAGATATGTCAGGTTTCTATAGATATGTCAGGAATAAAAGAATGACTAGGGTAAGAGTAGGGCCAGTCAAGGACAGTAGTGGGAAGTTGTGCTTGGAGTCCGAGGAGATAGGCGAGGTGCTATATGAATATTTTTCATCACTATTCACACAGCAAAAAGACAATGTTGACGAGGAGAATACTGAGATTCAGGCTACTATACTAGAAGGGCTTGATGTTCATAAGGAGGAGGTGTTAACTATTCTGGAAAGGGTGAAAATTGATAAGCCCCCTGGGCCGGATACGAATTATCCTAGGATTCTCTGGGAAGCTAGGGAGGAGATTACAGAGCCTTTGGCTTTGATCTTTAAGTCATCTTTGTCAACAGGAATAGTGCCAGAAGACTGGAGGATAGCAAATGTTGTCCCCTTGTTCAAGAAGGAGAGTAGAGACAACCCCGGTAAATATAGACCAGTCAGCCTAACTTCTGTTGTGGGCAAAATCTTGGAAAGGTTTATAAGAGATAGGGTGCATAATCATCTGGAAAGGAATAATTTGATTAGACATAGTCAACACGGTTTTGTGAAGGGTCGGTTGCGCCTCACAAACCATATAGGGTTCTTTGAGAAGGTGAGAAACAGGTGGATGAGGGTAAAGCAGTTGATGTGTATATGGATTTCAGTAAAGCATTTGACAAGGTTCCCCACGGTAGGCTACTGCAGAAAATACGGAAGCAAGGGATTCAGGGAGATTTAGCAGTTTGGATCAGAAATTGGCTACCTGGAAGAAGACAAAGGGTGGTGGTTGATGGGAAGTGTTCAGACTGGAGTCCAGTTACTAGTGGTGTACCACAAGGATCTGTTTTGGGTCCACTGCTATTTGTCATTTTTATAAATGACCTGGAGGAGGGCGTAGAAGGATGGGTGAGTAAATTTGCAGATGACACTAAAGTCGGTGGAGTTGTGGACAGTGCGGAAGGATGTTACAAGTTACAGAGGGACATAGATAAGCTGCAGCGCTGGTCTGAGAGGTGGCAAATGGAGTTTAATGCAGAAAAGTGTGAGGTGATTCATTTAGGAAGGAATAACAGGAAGACAGAGTACTGGGCTAATGGTAAGATTCTTGGCAGTGTGGATGAGCAGAGAGATCTCGGTGTGCATATACATAGATCCCTGAAAGTTGCCACTCAGGTTGAGAGGGTTGTTAAGAAGGCGTACGGTGTGTTAGCTTTTATTGGTAGAGTGTCTGAGTTTCGGAGCCATGAGGTCATGTTGCAGCTGTACAAAACTCTGGTGCGGCCGCATTTGGAGAATTGCATGCAATTCTGGTCGCCGCATTATAGGAAGGATGTGGCAGCATTGGAAGGGTGCAGAGGAGATTTACCAGAATGTTGCCTGGTATGGAGGGAAGATCTTATGAGGAAAGGCTGAGGGACTTGAGGCTGTTTTCGATAGAGAGAAGAAGGTTAAGAGGTGACTTAATTGAGGCATACAAGATGATCAGAGGATTGGATAGGGTGGACAGTGAGAGCCTTTTTCCTCGGATGGTGATGTCTAGCACGAGGGGACATAGCTTTAAATTGAGGGGAGATAGATATAGGACAGATGTCAGAGGTACGTTCTTTACTCAGAGGGTAGTAAGGGCGTGGAATGCCCTGCCTGCAACAGTAGTGGACTCGCCAACACTAAGGGCATTCAAATGGTCATTGGATAGACATATGGACGATAAGGGAATAGTGTAGATGGGCTTTAGAGTGGTTTCACAGGTCGGCGCAACATCGAGGGCCGAAGGGCCTGTAATGCGCCGTAATGTTCTATGAGAGAG